>NC_088228.1:27507837-27807837 GCF_036934945.1 Oncorhynchus masou masou
ATGGTCAGTCTATGTCATGGAAAGAGCAGGTGTTCTTAATGTTTTGTATGCTCAGTGGCTATAGATAACTGATACTGTATGTAACATAATAATATATTGTCGTGAAATATTTCATATATAGGAATTTCCCAGAGAAACTTAGGTAAGCAGCTGTCCCTCTTCCCAAGCGGTGGTACAGAAAGTGTTTACTTCATACTCATAGAAAGAGCTGCAGTTTTCCTCAGGGGGGTGAGGGACTGTAGCGGATGGCTAAGTTAGCATCGCTATACTGCCTAGGGAAGGAAGTCACTCTGGTATATGTGCTTCCTTGTGAAACACAGCTACAGCCCACATGGTCTATGTGGAGTTGAACTGAAACAACACGGGACCAGTGTACCCATCAGTGTGCTTTATTCTTTTTTACAGTACATTGTTGCATCATATGGTTGACTTTAGGGAGTTTTTACTGTAAATTGAGGCTAGTGTGAACTGAAAGTTATTATGGATTTCAATTGTTCTTGCTTGACCATAAACTTTTGAAATTATGTCTCTCATGCAACCTTTTCTATGTCAACATGTTGCATACAGTAAACTGAAGGAAAAGCATCAGCAATAAGCTTTTGATGGGAATTGAGCTGCTGTCCTAAACTTTCCTTTACAATTGTAGTTTTGCAATCCGAGGACTGTGCATCCTGACCATTTTTTGAAATCTTGTCATCAGCACAACATTTTATTCTTCATACAGTATTGGTAACAACATAATTGTCACGACTTCCGCCGAAGTCGGCTCCTCTCCTTGTTCGGGCGACGTTCGGCGATCGACGTCACCGGATTTCTAGCCATCGCCGCTCCGTTTTTCATATGTCCATTAGTTTTGTCTTGTTCCATATACACCTGGTTTTCATTCCCCAATCAATCTACATGTATTTAGTCCTCTGTTCCCCATCATGTCTTTGTGTGCAATTGTTCATTGTTAGCTGTGTATGTTCACGCGCGATACTTTTATAGGTTCACGCGCGATACTTTTATAGGTTATGTTCCGTGTTTTTGGGCACTTATGTCATTTTTTTGTGCCTATTGTTGAACGGAATAAAAGTGAGCCTGTTTACTCTGCTCTCCTGCACCTGACTTCGCCTCCCTTACACAGCCTTAACAACAATACATCTTTCAAAATTCCTTGATATGCAAAAGTTATTTAAATGATCACCTCATAATGAATCACTTGATGATGCTATTAGTGCTTCCAAATAAGACCAATAGGTATCGTCAAAAGATCATTGTTTTCCATCCTAAAGGTTGGCTGACTGGAACATGGGTTTTGCCACCTCACATTTGCTCAACGAGAAACGTCCAACAAAAACAGTTGGCTTTTTATTATAATGGTTTACTATGTTATGACATTTGACTTCTAAGAGAACATGGATTTTATATGTAATCAATCCGGGTGAATTATGAGGCCCAAGATATAGACTTGACCACAACAGTTTTATTAACCCTAACCAGACTGTATCAGAGAGCTGTCCAGATGTCAGACTTTATAACTTGGGGGAGTAAATGGAAAAGGATCCATATATTTCACCAATCCAGGCTTCTTTATATTAATATCAGATTGAGCATTGGCGTATTTTGCCTGACCAGAGCGCAGTCTGCAGTACTTATCAGGTGATTAACTTATCAAGCCTCTCCACTGCCGAACAGTCTGCTCTAGTTTCCATGGAGACTTGGCTTTATTTGATGAAGGTAGCGTGTGTGTGTGTGTGTGTGTGTGTGTGCTTGCGTCTATTTGATTGTTTTTAACCCTAAAAGCACCAACAGTGGTACATTTTAACCCCAGTTTTTTTTAATACTTCTGAACTTTTGACCCCAAGGTTTTTTTTTATACTTCTGAACTTAAATTGTTTTTTTTGCCTTTTTTTTGCCCCATTTTTGTAGTATCCAATTGTTAGTAGTTACTATCTTGTCTCATTGCTACAACTCCCGTACGGGCTCGGGGGAGACGAAGGTCGCAAGCCATGCGTCCTATGAAACACAACCCAACCAAGCTGCACTGCTTCTTAACACAGTGCGCATCCAACCCGGAAGCCGGCCGCACCAATGTGTCGGAGGAAACACCGTGCACCTGGCGAGCTGGTTAGCGTGCACTGCATCCGGCACTCCACAGGAGTCGCTGGTGCGCGATGAGACAAGGATATCCCTACCGGCCAAACCCTCCCTAACCCGGACGACGCTAGGCCAATTGTGCGTCGCCCCATGGACCTCCCTGCGATGCAGTGCCCTAGACCACTGCACCACCCGGGAGGCCCCAGACCACTGCGCCACCCGGGAGGCCCCCATACTTCTGAACTTTTAAGATGTTGTCAAGCAACTAGTAAACAACATAAAAACAAAATTGACCATGATTTCTGTGAGGAATAATAACAGCACCAAATTCGGCACAGAGTTGGATGTATGTACCCTGAAAAGATACAGACATGGAGTCACACCAGATTTGACCCCTGAGAATGTGGCAGCCACCATAACTAAAACATAATTACATGAAAAACATATACCATCTTGAGAGTCTAATGTTTCAGATGCATTTGAAATGGAGTTGATAGCCAATAGCATTCCAAAGTTAGAGCTAAAAGTCTGATGGCACTGGCGCCCATTTCGCCTATATCACCCATATCGGGGGCTATCTTAGGTTGTACCGGAATGCCAGATTAGCTCATTTGCCAATTTATCAGCCCCTGAGTATCACAGAAACACAACACTTTGAATAAACAACAGAACAATTTTCATAACACAAAATAACTGTTCAAAACATTAAAAAGTGTCTATTTTTAAACAAACTTTGACAATAAATGTGTTCAATTTTTAGATAATATCCTTATTTCGGGGATTTAAAACCATTTGCTTGTGTTACAAAAGGTTAATAAATAAAAAGTGTTACTGCTTGACAGACATTGTCTCTTTGCAATCATTACCAAAAATGACCCCAGTTGGCGCTTTTGGGGTTAAGTGGAAGTGCAGAAATCAATTTTCATTTCAAATAGCGTGTATATATTGCGGTTTCAAATCCAAGATGAGAACACATTTGAATAGTTATAATCATCCATATGATGGGGTAATATTACATCTAATGTTGTGCTTTACCTTCCTAAAGGCCAATTGCTTCAGCTAGTTTGTTTTATGTAAACAAAACCAAGAGTGACTGGATGTGACCCATGACTTAGCAGTTAGGCCTGTCACTCAGAAGCACTGGGAGGTAGGCAATGGTGGTGCTAGTCTGAGATCTCACAGATCTCAAGTCAAATAATATGATCTGCTGCAAAAAGGTATATTTTCCCTGCTTCCAACCCTTGGAATTACAGGGTGTCATCAAGACACTTGGTAAGCCACTGTACCAGTGTCATGTGTTGGTTCATGACAATCATCTCTGTCCCAACATTATAATTATTAGGTGAGAGGGATGTTGTCTTAATTTTAACCCCTGGGCAAATTGGGACCTCTTTCTTTCTCATACGACCTTTAGAAATGGCACATTACTTGAAAGAAAATGCTCAGACCTTTCCCTTGTTTGTGGCTTACTTAGAGACTGAGAGTGCAAATAGGAAAACTACTTTCACCCCAGAGCAAATGTTACTGCATATGGGGCAGTCTTTCCACTGACACAGAGCCAAAACAAACTGTGTCATTCAATCGAGAACTTCAAATGCATCCTAAGCACTTGAGCTGTAAGCGCTTACTGTATATATGCAGAAGACAGTGAAGGAAACACGCCTGCCAATTCTCTGTATCCTATGAATAACAAATTAACATAGGAAATAAATTATGCAAATAAATGAAAGCGTCTTTCTTCATTTAGTTGGAGATGTGAACAACCCCCCCCCCCAAAAAAAAGATCTGATGAGCATGTTCAACTGCAGTGCTTCAGAATCCCTCTCTTTTGCTCATGGAAAGAAATGGTAATGCGTTGAATTAATAAGGTTGAAATCACTTGCTATTTTGGATCATTCAAACATTCTGATACTCCCTGTTAACATTTCAAAACCATAGTGGCTCACCCTCTGTTTTTTACATTATGAATCATTGTGTTCTGTTGAAGAGAATTTGGAAATATGTTAGAAAGTGTTTCACCTCTCAACCTTTGCTTTGAAGTAGGAAAAGCATTTCTTTCTGGATTTTAACTGCAGAAAATAAATAAATAATATATAATGTCTTGAGAAATACTTTCCAGGACAGTAGGAGTTGTATTACTCAATAAAAGGAGAAGAGAAGAGCATATATACCCAGGGGAGGATATATGTTTTCATTCTTCATACTTACCCCACATCTCTCCCTCTCTTTATCTCTCTCCGTCTCCCCTTCTCTCTCTCTCCCCCCTTTATAAATGACACATAAAGGGAAAGGAGGATACCTAGTCAGTTGTACAACTTCCACATTTAACCCACATTTAACCTGAATCAGAGAGGTGCGAGGGGCTGACTTAATCAACATCCACGGCACCTGGAGAACAGTTGGCTAACCACCTTGCTCAGAACAACAGATTTTGTCTTTGTCAGCTCGGGGACTCTATCCAGCGAGCTTTCGGTTACTGGCCCAATGCTCTAACCACTAGGCTACCTGCACATACGGTGCATAAATTCAGATAGTGGAATATGAAATCATTTTTCATCTCACACAAATACAGAGACAGATGGAGAATGGATAGCACCAGGCAAGGCAAAATAGTATGTCTCTCTCATAGTATCAAAATGTATGAAGTTGGCAGAATCGCCTGGCACGAAAGGAGATAAATTATTGAGCTATGGAAAATTATGCAAGCCTTTGGGCACACAACTGAAGGATATGATACTTCTGTAGCTTTCCTTGTTTCGCTTTCATACATTGTGTCCCCTTCCATGTAAAGATAATGAGAATACCACACAAGCCAGTGAAAATGTAATGATTACAATGCTATTTGTATAGTATGTGTGACTCAAATAGCTGTATAATGGCTGACATTTAGGTAATGGAGGAATAATAGTGCAGGTCCAAGAGCTACATTCAGGTATTATCCACAATTAATTGTTGAGAGACAATTGTTTCCATGGGACATCATTTTGACAACTAGTGGGTGCATGGTATGGTTGGTTCTGGCTCATTAAAAACGTTTAACGGACAGATTGGAGTGGCAGCAAGTCTCGAACTTTAAATGGTTAAGCATTTTGCCATGTCCAATACGTCAAATCAAATAAAATGTATTTATAAAGCCTTTCTTACATCAGCTGATATCTCAAAGTGCTGTACAGAAACCCAGCCTAAAACCCCAAACAGCAAGCAATTCAGGTGTAGAAGTACGGTGGCTAGGAAAAACTCCAGAGAAAGGCCAGAACCTAGGAAGAAACCTAGAGAGGAACAGGCTAATAGGGGTGGCCAGTCCACTTCTGTCTGTGCTGGGTGGAAATTATAATAGAACATGGCCGAGATTTTCAAACGTTCATAGATGACCAGCAGGGTCAAATAATAATAATCACAGTGGTTGTCGAGGGTGCAACAGGTCAGCACCTCAAGAGTAAATGTCAGTTGGCTTTTCATAGCCGATCATTCAGAGTATCTTTACCGCTCCTGCTGTCTCTAGAGAGTTGAAAACAGCAGGTCTTGGACAGGTAGCACGTCCGGAGAACAGGTCAGGGTTCCATAGCCGCAGGCAGAACAGTTGAAACTGGAGCAGCAGCACGGCCAGGTGGACTGGGGACAGCAAGGAGTCATCAGGCCAGGTATTCCTGAGGGACGGTACTACTGCTCAGGTCCTCCTACAGAGAGAAAGAAAGAATTAGAGAGAGCATACCTAATTTCAAACAGGACACCGGATAAGACAGGAGAAATACTTCAGATATAACAGACTGACCCTAGCCCCCTGACACAAACTACTGCAGCATAAATACTGGAGGCTGAGACAGGAGGGGTCAGGAGACACTGTGGCCCAGTCCGACGATACCCCCGGACAGGGCCAGACAGGCAGGATATAACCCCACCCACTTTTCCAAAGCACAGCCCCCATACCACTAGAGGGATATCTTAAACCACCAACTTACCATCCTGAGACAAGGTCGAGTATAGCCTGCAAAGATCTCCGCCACAGCACCACCCAAGGGGGGGGCGCCAACCTAGACAGGGAGATCACGTCAGTGACTCGACCCACTCAAGTGACGCACCCCTCCTAGGGACGGCATGGAAGAGCACCAGTAAGCCAGTGACTCAGCCCCTGTAATAGGGTTAGAGGCAGAAGAGAGGGGAACCGGCCAGGCAGAGACAGCAAGGGTGATTCGTTGCCCCAGTATCTTTCCGTTCACCTTCCTGGGCCAGACTACACTCAATCATAGGACCTACTGAAGAGATGAGTCTTCTTTAAAGACTTAGATGTTGAGACCGAGTCTGAGTCTCTCACATGGGTAGGCAGACCATTCCATAAAAATTGAGCGCTATAGGAGAAAGCCTTGCCTCCAGCTGTTTGCTTAGAAATTCTAGGGACAAATAGGAGGCCTACGTCCTGTGACCGTAGCGTACGTGTCGGTATGTACGGCGGACCAAATCAGAGAGATAGGTAGGAGCAAGTCCATGTAATGCTTTGTAGGTTAGCAGTAAAACCTTGAAATCAGCCTTTGACTTAATAGGAAGCCAGTGTAGAGAGGCTAGCACTGGAGTAATATGATCAATTTTGTTTGGTTCAAGTCAGGATTAACACTAACGGAAGTTTATTTAGTGCTTTATCCGGGTAGCCGGAAAGTAGAGCATTGCAGTAGTCTAACCTAGAAGTGACAAAAGCATGGAAACATTTTTCTGCATCATTTTTGGACAGAAAGTTTCTGATTTTTGCAATGTTACGTAGATGGAAAACAGCTGTCCTTGAAACAGTCTTGATATGTTTGTCAAAAGAGAGATCAGGGTCCAGTCTAATGCCGAGGTCCTTCACAGTTTTATTTGAGACGACTGTACACCCATCAAGATTAATTGTCAGATTCAACAGAAGATCTCTTTGTTTCTTGGGACCTAGAACAAGAATATTTATTTTGTCTGATTTTATAAGTAGAACATTTTCAGCCATCCACTTCCTTATGTCTGAAACACAGGCTTCTAGCAAGGGCAATTTTGAGGATTCACCATGTTTCATCGAAATGTACAGCTGTGTGTCATCCGCATAGCAGTGAAAGTTAACATTATGTTTCTGAATGGCATCACCCAGAGGTAAAATATATAGTGAAAACAGTAGTGGTCCTAAAACGGAACCTTGAGGATCACCGAAATTTACAGAGACAAACTGATATCTTTCTGACAGATAAGACATAAACAAGGCCATAACTTGTCCGTGTAGACCAATTTGGGTTTTCAATCTCTCCAAAGGAATGTGGTTATCGATTGTATCAAAAGCAGCACTATGGTCTAGGAGCACGAGGACAGATGCAGAGCCTCCGTCTGACGCCATTAAAAGGTCATTTACCACCTTCAAAATGCAGTCTTGGTGCTATGATGGGGTCTAAAACCAGAATGAAGAATTTCGTATACATTGTTTGTCTTCAGGAAGGCAGTGAGTTGCTGCGCAACAGCTTTTTCTAACATTTTTGAGAGGAATGGGAGATTCGATATAGGCCGATAGTTTTTTATATTTTCTGGGTCAAGTTTTGGCTTTTTCAAGAGAGGCTTTATTACTTCCACTTTTAGTGAGTTTGATAAATATCCAGTGGATAGAGAGCCGTTTATTATGTTCAACATAGGAAGGCCAAGCACAGGAAGCAGCTCTTTCAGTAGTTTAGTTGGAATAGGGTCCAGTATGCAGCTTGAAGGTTTGGAGGCCATGATTATTTTCATCATTGTGTCAAGAGATATAATACTAAAACAGTGTCTGCCTTGATCCTAGGTCCTGGCAGAGTTGTGCAGACTCAGGACAACTGAGCTTTGGAGGAATACGCAGATTTAAAGAGGAGTCCGTAATTTGCTTTCTAATGATCATGACCTTTTCCTCAAAGAAGTACATGCATTTATTACTGCTTAAGTGAAAGCCATCCTCTCTTGAAGAATGCTTCTTTTTCGTTAGCCTTGTGACAGTATCAAAAAGACATTTTGGACAGTTGTTATTTTCCTCAATTAAGTTGGAAAAATAGGATGATCGAGCAGCAGTGAGGGCTCTTCGATACTGCACGGTACTGTCTTTCCAAAGGTCGTCGGAAGACTTCCATTTTGGTGTGGCGCCGTTTCCGTTCAATTTTCTGGAAGCTTGCTTCAGAGCTCTGGTATTTTCTGTATAACAGGGAAGTAGTTTCCTATGACAAATATTTTTTTTTCTGCATCGAGGGTATTGCGCAAGGTTAAATTGAGTTCCTCAGTTACAGTGCCTTGCGAAAGTATTCGGCACCCTTGAACTTTGCGACCTTTTGCCACATTTCAGAATGCAAACATAAAGATACAAAACTGTATTTTTTTGTGAAGAATCAACAACAAGTGGGACACAATCATGAAGTGGAATGACATTTATTGGATATTTCAAACTTTTTTAACAAATCAAAAACTGAAAAATTGGGCGTGCAAAATTATTCAGCCCCTTTACTTTCAGTGCAGCAAATTCTCTCCAGAAGTTCAGTGAGGATCTCTGAATGATCCAATGTTGACCTAAATGACTAATGATGATAAATACAATCCACCTGTGTGTAATCAAGTCTCCGTATAAATGCACCTGCACTGTGATAGTCTCAGAGGTCCGTTAAAAGCGCAGAGAGCATCATGAAGAACAAGGAACACACCAGGCAGGTCCGAGATACTGTTGTGAAGAAGTTTAAAGCTGGATTTGGATAAAAAAAGATTTCCCAAGCTTTAAACATCCCAAGGAGCACTGTCCAAGCGATAATATTGAAATGGAAGGAGTATCAGACCACTGCAAATCTACCAAGACCTGGCCGTCCCTCTAAACTTTCAGCTCATACAAGGAGAAGACTGATCAGAGATGCAGCCAAGAGGCCCATGATCACTCTGGATGAATTGCAGAGATCTACAGCTGAGGTGGGAGACTCTGTCCATAGGACAACAATCAGTCGTATATTGCACAAATCTGACCTTTATGGAAGAGTGGCAAGAAGAAAGCCATTTCTTAAAGATATCCATAAAAAGTGTCATTTAAAATTTGCCACAAGCCATCTGGGAGACACACCAAACATGTGGAAGAAGGTGCTCTGGTCAGATGAAACCAAAATTGAACTTTTTGGCAACAATGCAAAACGTTATGTTTGGCGTAAAAGCAACACAGCGCATCACCGTGAACACACCATCCCCACTGTCAAACATGGTGGTGGCAGCATCATGGTTTTGGGCCTGATTTTCTTCAGCAGGGACAGGGAAGATGGTTAAAATTGATGGGAAGATGGATGGAGCCAAATACAGGACCATTCTGGAAGAAAACCTGATGGAGTCTGCAAAAGACCTGAGACTGGGATGGAGATTTGTCTCTCGATGTGCAAAACTGATAGAGACATACCCCAAGCGACTTACAGCTGTAATCGCAGCAAAAGGTGGCGCTACAAAGTATTAACTTAAGGGGGCTGAATAATTTTGCACGCCCAATTTTTCAGTTTTTGATTTGTTAAAAAAGTTTGAAATATCCAATAAATGTCGGTCCACTTCATGATTGTGTCCCACTTGTTGTTGATTCTTCACAAAAAAATACAGTTTTATATCTTTATGTTTGAAGCCTGAAATGTGGCTAAAGGTCGCAAAGTTCAAGGGGGCTGAATACTTTCGCAAGGCACTGTAGATGGTTAACTGATTTTTGTACTCTGATGTTGTCACGTTCTGACCCTAGTTCTTGTGTTATTTGCTTGTTTTAGTTGGTCAGGACGTGAGTTGGGTGGGCATTCTATGTTTTGTGTTTCTAGGTTGGCTTTCTGTGTTCGGCCTAGTATGGTTCTCAATCAGAGGCAGGTGTCATTAGCTGTCTCTGATTGAGAACCATACTTAGGTAGCCTGGGTTTCACTGTTGTTTTGTGGGTGATTGTTTCCGTGTCTGTGTTTGTCGCCACACGGTACTGTTTCGGTTTGTTCACCTTTATTGTTTTTGTATTCATAGTGTTCAGTTTATGTTTTTAAATAAACAACCATGGACACTTACCACGCTGCGCATTGGTCCTCCGATCCTTCTCGCTTCTCCTCCTCAGACGAAGAGAAGGAGGAAAACCCTTACAGACGTCCTTGGGTAGGCGGAGGGAGTCTGGAAGGGCATCTAGGATCTTTGGGTTGTCCGAGAATTTATAGCACGACTTTTGATGATCCTTGGTTGGGGTCTGAGCAGATTATTTGTTGCGGTTGCATACGTAATAAAATGGTGGTCCGATAGTCCAGGATTATGAGGAAAAACATTAAGATCCACAACATTTATTCCACGGGACAAAACTAGGTCCAGAGTATGACTGTGGCTGTGAGTAGGTCCGGAGACATGTTGGACCAAACCCACTGAGTCGATGATGGCTCCGAAAGCCTTTTGGAGTGGGCCTGTGGACTTTTCCATGTGAATATTGAAATTTCCAAAAATTAGAATATTGACTATTGAATATGACTACAAGATCCAATAGGAATTCAGGGAACTCAGTGAGGAACGCTGTATATGGCCCAGGAGGCCTGTAAACAGTAGCTATAAAAATTGATTGAGGAGGCTGCATAGATTTCATGACTAGAAGCTCAAAAGACCAAACTTCAGAGATTTTTTTTGTAAATTGAAATTTGCTGTCATAAATGTTAGCAACACCTCCGCCTTTGCGGGATCGCGGGGGATATGGTCACTAGTGTAAACAGGAGGTGAGGCCTCATTTAACACAGTAAATTCATCAGGCTTAAGCCATGTTGAAGTCAGGCCAATCACATCAATATTATGATCATTGATTAGTTATTTGACTATAACTGCCTTGGAAGTGAGGGATCTAACATTAAGTAGCCCTATTTTGAGATGTAAGATATCATCATCTCTTTCAATAATGGCAGGAATGGAGGAGGTCTTTATTCCAGTGAGATTGCTAAGGCGAACACCGCCATCTTTAGTTTTGCCCAACCTAGGTTGAGGCACAGACACGGTCTCAAAGGGGGATAGTTGAGCTGACTTCCCTGACTGTGCTTGTGGCAGACTTCACTAAGCTGGCAGGCTGGTTAACAGCCTGCCGCCTGGCCTGCACCCTATCTCATTGCGGAGCGAAGGGAGTTAGAGCCAGGTCTATGTTCGTAGATAAGATGAGAGCACCCCTAAGGCTAGGATGGAGTCGTTCACTCCTCAACAGGCCAGGCTTGGTCCAGTTTGTGGGTGAGTCCCAGAAAGAGGGCCAATTATCTGCAAATGCTATCTTTTGGAGGGGGGGGCAGAAAACAGTTTTCAACCAGCGATTGAGTTGTGAGACTCTGCTGTAGAGCTCATCACTTCCCCTAACTGGGAGGGGGCCAGAGACAATTATTCAAGGCCGACACATCTTTCTAGCTGATTTACACGCTGAAGCTATGTTGAGCTTGGTGACCTCTGACTGTTTCATCCTAACATCGTTGGTGCCGACGTGGATAACAATATCCCTATAATATCTACACTCGCCAGTTTTAGATTTAGCCAGCACCATCTTTAGATTAGCCTTAACGTCGGTAGCCCTGCCCCCTGGTAAACAATGTATGATCGCTGGATGATTCGTTTTAAGTCTAATACTACAGGTAATGGAGTCGCCAATTACTAGAGTTTTCAATTTGTTAGAGCTAATGGTGGGAGGCTTCGGCGTCTCAGACCCCGTAATGGGAGGAATAGAGACTGGAGAAGGCTCGGCCTCTGACTCCGACTCGCTGCTTAAGGTTATTTATAATAACATACAATTCACAACAAGATGCAATGTTATAAAATTACCTACCTTCTTGAGGTGGGGAGCTGGACAATCAGTGAAATCAAGGGTGGGGAAAACAGACAAAACAGATAAAGGACGATGGACAGAAATTCACTCACATTGACGACATGAGACAAACAAGACACATGAAATTCGAAGTCAATTTGCACTGTTGTCTTTCTCTTTCTGTTTCTCTCTCTGTCTTTCACTCTCTTCCCACCTCTCTCTCTCTCCCCCTGTCACTTTCTTTCTCACTTCCTTCCTCTCGCTCTTTCTGTATTAGTCTCTCTGTCTAGCAAAGACTACTTGTAGGTGCCATTTGATCAAATCATTAATACAAGTTGATTGCCATAACTCAACAGAAATATCTGTTGCTTGCACATTCGACATCACGTAAACTACGTATTCGTTATATATCGAGGAATCTAATAGAATAAACTCTAATTTAATCCAAAGTATCCATAAGATCAAGTCGGAAGTCACCATTTACTGAACTTCCAAAGTTATTAATGGGGAGAACAGTTTTAAACGTTTCTGTCGGCTGAATGAGCGACACCAGTTGAGCATTCCTACAGCATTTCCCTCCAGACGCCATGAGAAAGTTGTCCAGCTGCGGGGACTGTGCGAGGGGGTTTATACTACTATCTGTACTTACTGGTGGTACAGACGCTGTTTCATCCTTTCCTACACTGAAGTTACCCTTGCCTAACAATGGAGTCTGAAGCTGGGCTTGCAGCACAGCTATCTTCGCTGCAAGGCGATTGTTCTCCTGTATATTATGAGTACAGCGACTGCAATTAGAAGGCATTATGTTAATGTTATTACTTACCTTCGGCTGGTGGAGGTCCTGACGAACCATGTCCAGATAAAGCGTCCGGAGTGAAAAACTTGAATGAAAAGAGGTAGAGTGAGTGAAAAACAAAAACGTAATTAGAAAGTTAAAAAGTTGTCAGGTAGCAAAGTAAAGTTAGCAACAAAATGTACAGCAGCACGTAAACAAGTCTGCAAGTTGTGTTCTGTTAATCCCTGTAGTCGCTGCCAGTTTGGAAGCCTTTGTTAAGTAGTACAAGTGATATAAAGCATCAAATATTTTTTCATATGCTGTAATGTTTGTAAACCCTTTACCTAGCAGCCAACTTGCTTGCACCAATCTCTTGTAATTACAGTAAAATTACAAACCCCTCCCCTTCAACAAATGTAATTAATTCATTGATTCAGATAACGTTAGCATTTTTGTTTTTACCGTATAATACAGTACATTTTAAAGTATTGTACTGTGTTATTTTACTTGCCAACGAGCTGCCTGTAAGCTACAGTCAAATCCACAGTAACCCCTTTATAGTTTGTGTGTCACTTGGAAGCTTCACTATTGTAGCCATATGACATAGCTAAATGTTGTTGTTGTTGTGGTTTTCGTTGGATATACTATTACTATTTTTTTTGTCAGATATAAATATATATAAAAGATAATAAAAAAATAATACCCAACCCTTATATAGGATACCAAGTGTTTTAAAGTCCTGGAGATTATTTAATTAAACTTCTTTCAGATGTATTTGTATTTATTGGGGATCTCCATTAGCTGTTGCCAAGGCATCATGTCACATTCGTCATAACGAGGCGACTAAGGCGCAGTGGGATAAGCGAACATAACTCTTAAATTAAAGAGAGAAAACTGAACAGAACTAAACAAAACAACGAAAAGAATGCAAAGCTATATAATCCGAGTGCTGACAGGCAACTACACATAGACAATAACCCACGAAACCAAAATGGAAAATGGCAACCTAAATAGGATCCCCAATCAGAGAAAACGATAAACAGCTGCCTCTGATTGGGAACCAATTCAGGCCCCCATAGACCTACATTTACCTAGACAAATTAAACCAATAGATATACAAAAATCATAGACAAGAGAAAAACACTCATACCACCCTCTTCACACCCTGACCTAACCAAAATAATAAAGAAAACAAAGATAACTAAGGTCAGGGCATGACACAGCAGCTACTCTTCCTGGGGTCCAAACATATTAAAGCACTTACATTACGTATAAAACAAAAGATAAAACAGTAAATCATATAAAATTGTTACACCACTATATATCTACAATACAACATGTTTAATACCACCATACAACAATATCACAATGTATGCATATGCATGTGTCTGTACCTTTGTGTGTGTCTCTTCACAGTCCCCATTGTTCCATAAGGTGTATTTTTACCTGTTTTTTAATCTGATTTTACTGCTTGCATCAGTTACCTGATGTGGAATAGAGTTGCATGTAGTAGTGTGCGCCACCCATAGTCTGTTCTTGATGTGGGGACTGTGAAGAGACCTCTAGTGGCATGTCTTGGGGGGTATGCATGTGTGTCCGAGCTGTGTGCAAGTATTTTAAACACACAGCTCGGTACATTCAGCTTGTCAAAACTTTGACATGCATGTCATTAATGTTAGCTTTCCGTGTACTTTTAAGGGCCAGCCGTGGTCCCCCTTCTCTGAGCCAACTGTAATTTTCCTAAGTCTTTGTGGCACCTGACCACACTACTGAACAGTAGTCTAGGAGTGAACAGTAGTCTAGGGCCTGTAGGACCTGTCTAGGGCCTGTAGGACCTGCCTTGTTGATAGTGTTGTTAAGAAGGCAGAGGACAGACTTCTCCCCATTCTAGCTACTGTTGTATGAATATGTTACGACCATGACAGTTTACAAACCAGGGTTAATTAAAACCTCTTGAAGCTAGGGGGCACTATTTTTATGTTTGGAAAAGTAACGTTCCCATAGTAAACGGCCTATTTCTCAGGACCAGATGCTAGAATATGCATATAATTGACAGATTAGGATAGAAAACACTCTAAAGTTTCCAAAACTGTCAAAATATTGTCTGTGAGTATAACAGAACTGATATCGCAGGCGGGATATCAACCAGATTCATTTTCCTATCGCTTCCTCAAGGTGTCAACAGTCTTCAGACATAGTTTCAGGCTTTTATTTTGAAGAATGAGCGTGAACGACCACGTTGTGTAAGTGGATAGGTGGGGGCTCTCAGAGTGAATTGTGCGCAAAAGAGAAAGGTGGCCATTGTTACTCCCGGTCCTAGTGAAAAGCCAACTGTCCCGGTTGATATATTATCGAATAGATATTTGAAAAACACCCCGAGGATTAATTATAAAAAACGTCTGAAATGTTTCTGTGAACATTTTGGATATAATTTGGAATTTTTGTCTGCGTTGTCGTGACCGCTCTTTCTTGTGGATTCCTGGGCATAACGCACCAAACTAACGGAGGTATTTGGATATAAAAAATATCTTTATGGAACAAAAGGAACATTTGTTGTCTAACTGGGAGTCTCGTGAGTGAAAACATCCGAAGATCATCAAAGGTAAACGATTAATTTGATTGCTTTTCTGATTTTCGTGACCAAGTTACCTGATGCTAAGTGTACTTATTGTTTTGTTGAGCGATCAATAAACTTACACAAACGCTTGTATTGCTTCCGCTGTAAAGCATAATTTCAAAATCTGAGACGACAGGTGGATTAACAAAAGGCTAAGCTGTGTTTTGCAATATTGCACTTGTGATTTCATGAATATGAATATTTTCTAGTAATATTATTTGACTGTGGCACTATGCTATTCAGCGTTGCTGATGACAATTATCCCAGATCCGTTATAGGTGGTTCAGAGAGGTTGCCGTCATTTCAGTTGCTGTAGTAGCTGTAGTAGCTGACGGGCATAGTTTTGAGTCTTCCGCATACATAGACACACTGGCTTTACTCAAAGCCAGTAGCATGTCGTTGGTAAAGATTGAAAAATATTAAGGGCCTAAACAGCTACCCTGGGGATTCCTGATTCTACCTGGATTATGTTTGAGAGGCTTCCATTAAAGAACACCTTCTGTGTTCTGTTAGACAAGAAACTCTTTATCCACATTATAGCAGTGGGCGTAAAGCCATAACACATATGTTTTGACAGCAGCAGACAATTAACAATAATGTCAAAACCTGCACTGAAGTCTAACAAGATGGTCCTTTAGCTTTAGCTTCCCTCCAGGTCTGAGGGCACACACTTTCTAGTAGGCTTAAATTGAACTTGTGGCAAATAGGAGTGGCAATATCATCCCCTATTATCCTCAGTAATTTTCCATCCAGATTGTTAGACCCCGGTGGCTTGTCATTGTTGATAGACAACAATCATTGCTTCACTCTTCCACACCAACTTTACGGAATTCAAAAGTCTTTCAGAATTTGGTCAGATATATTTGGATGTGTAGTGTCAGTGTTTGTTGCTGGCATGTCATATCTAAGTTTGCTTATCTTGCCAATTAAAAGTAATTAAAGTAGTTGGTGTCATGTCTTTGGCTATGCCGGATTAAGTGATATGACATGCTATTCTATAAAATAATTTCTCTGTAAGTAATATTACCTGATTAAGATAATCAGGTAGATAATTAACTCGAAAGTCGGGGCACCACGAAATAATGTTTATAGAGCTCTTATCTTATGAATAAACTCTGCTACATCAATAGCAGTCAAAATGTAATCACCTTACTTCAGTCTCATCTGAAAGTTGTAAATTGTTGGTTATCTTCACAAACCCTGGCTATCAAGTGGAATCAGCAATATAAAATGTGGTTTAATTATTTATTTACTAAATACCTAAATAATCACACAGAATTACATACACAAAGAATGTATCAAACATTGATTACAAAGTATGTCATAAAGGAAAACGTCCCAAGCGGACTGAACAGATATGACAGCTGGTTACACAAAGAGAGGGGGGTTGGGTTTGAGTGAAAGAGCGGGAAGACTGAGTAACAAAGGGAGATGCTATGCTATCGTAAATACTGTATCTTATCCATTCTAAATTACTGCCCATTTGAAAAAGGAGAATGCAATAAATATTTACTCTGAACTGAACTGTGCTTCGGTAGATTGTTCATAGATGGGAGATCGGCTGGTCCAGCATGGATCTCTGGTCCTTTGAAGACTGTCTAGTGGTGAACTGGAGCGTGGTAGAATGGATACTCTGTCCGTCCTCTCCTAGCCCACGTTTAGCGGGGCGGAGGGGGTAGCACTTCTTTAGTGAATAAAAGTTCAAAGTTCATACCAAGTTGCCATACTTCAAGCTCATGCAATATTCTGGCTGGCGGAGTCGAAATTCATCCTTCAGGTCGTCACCTTCACATTGAAATTCGATGCCAATTTCTTACTGATGTTAGCTTAGTTCTGTAGGTGGTCTTTGTCCTTTCAATGTGGGGACTGCCAGTCCGCACGTCCTTGGAACAGAAGGTTAAATGTTCGTCACCAGGTTTATATAGTGGTGAAAGGAAGGGTGTGTTTCATAGTTTATACAACCCATGTCTCTTTACTTGGACGGGGCCTCTGAGTGAGCAGAGTTTCTCTATGATAAACCGTTCTCTCATTTATGAAGCTAAATTACATTTCACAAATAGTTTCATATTTAAACATTTAAATTGCACAAGAATTCCATGTGAATTTGATAACTAGAATGTGTTGACCTTCCAAGATATAGTTTATGTCGTCCTGCCATCAGTAATAATGTCTCAGACGCCAACTGATCTGAAATCATATTCATTAAGTACCAACGCATATTTTCAACTGATTGCATTACCGAAATATGGTTCCGTTTCCCACCTTTTGATGTTCCAAGAATCTCTACGTTAACAAAGGGCTTTTTCAAGAGTCAACTCTTTAGAGTAGAGAGAGAGAAATGGGGAGGGGGGGAGGGGGTATTTATGGGGGTCATAAACCTCCCCCATCAAGCCAACGTCATGACATTGGCAATATCAGTGCGTTTTGGGATGAATGAGCCATCTGATTCAATGAATGATGGAGCCGAGTTTGCCTTTTTTCACTAAATTGAATTTAAGACAGACACTTAAGGATTTTTACTGTCATTCTTTATATCATTTATTTTTGTTTCATAGTATAGTTTATTTTTCTTTCTATTTACTTTAGTCACATTTGCAGTACATTTGCCAGTCAGTTGGGCTGCAAGACCTATTTGCAATACCTTTTGCCTCATCCCTCTCAACCATTCCATTTTTCAATTCCTCATCAATCCAATGGGATTTAACTGTTTTTACAGTCATTTTCTTAATGAGTGCGTGCTTATTAGTAACTGGAATAATCCATTTCTATCATGACTCAGGATATGACCCAGATGCAGACACGGGAGGCGGATGGTACAGTTCTCAATCATGTATTATAACACGGAGCAAAGGGCAGGTCGAGGGCAGGCAGAAGTCCGTAATCTGGTCACAGAGACAGACAGGTACAGGATGGCAGGCAGGCTCGGGGTCAGTGCAGGCAGAATGGTCAGAACCAGGTAAAACTAGGAAACAGAACTAGAGAACCAGGAAGGCGGGAAAGAACGCTGGTAAGACCTGACAAGACAAGACAAACTGGCAAAAGACAAAAAGAGAACACATATTTTTTCATAGGGGATAATGGAGAGGATGAGTGACACCTGGAGGGGGGTGGAGACAAGCACAAGGACAGGTGAAACAGATCAGGGTGTGACAATTCCATAAATGTGTCATGCGCAGTGCCTGGTTGCTCCTCATTATACAAAACAGACCAGCAAATATTCTTGAATCACTACAAAACATATTGTATGACCTCTTATACACCATATTTGGCCCAGCATTTAAACCTTCGGTTTCAGATATGGCTACTTTATTGTCATCACTACATCCTATGGAATTGGATACTGCTTTAAAGCACATTTCGGCAACATTAGTAAATATGTGATCAATACATGTTGATGATTTCATTCCTTTGCTGTTTTTAAATACCCCGGTAGGTTGTCTGACAACCTGAACCAGGTTGCAGGCACTGGTTACAGTGTGAAGTTTTCATTGAGTGGGCAGCTTGATGAGAGCCAGTAAATCACCCAGAAAATATACTTCTTTGTTGATATCACATACATTAACAAGTATTTCCCACATACTATCCAGATACCTACTGTTAGCACTTGGTGGTCTATAACAGCTTCCCACAAGAATTGGCTTAAGGTGAGTGTACCTCAGTCGATGATGTGGAATACGCTGGGTCTTTTCACTGCTCTCCCCTCACTACTGAGCTGTTAGAACCTCTCCTTGCATCTTTGATGTGCAGTTAGGCTTTGTGGAGAGAGCGAGAGAGAGGGAGAAAGAGAGAGAGAGAGAGAGAGAGAGAGCAACAGAGTGTGGAGAGAGGTGGAGAGAGAGAGAGAAAGAGGATGAGGGAGAAGTGGAAGAAGGATAGAGTGACAGAAGCACAGCTGGAGAGAGATGTTTGAATAATGTACTTTCATATCTGAGAACACCCTTCCAAAGGATGAACCAAAAGAAAAATGTGGCGTCTCAACATGAGATCTCTACACTCTGATGTACCCTAGTCAGAAAGTCCTAGAGGATTACTGATTTTTCTAATAGAATCCTATAGGATTCTCACAATCCGATATGATTTTGTGTCACCTCTAACAGAATAAAAACTAATCCTATTGGATCCTGTAGGATTCTCGCAATCCTATAAGGTGTTGTGTCACCTGTATCAGAATCCTATTAGAAATGGTTTACTTAATTGAACCCATTTAATTAGTTCCAGTACAATACTACAACATTAATTACAACATTTTCATTGATCGGAAAAAACAGTTCTATAATTCATCTTTGTTTAATTCACCTGTAGGAGAGCCTGTCACCTGTCCATTTAAAAGTGAGTAATGACATCACAGGTAGGATGAGCACGCAGTGTTAAGGGGTCAACAGACTATACGCAAACAGGGGTTTTTGTCACAAAAGGGGCGGCTCCTTGTTATCCGCTCCGTATAATTCCTTGCAAAGACCGAGGGGTAGTACTGAGTGAGTTGAGCAACGTAAGTCCCGCCCCTGTTTTCTACATCACATATTTTCTGGTATCCATTCTGGTGTAAGGGATACCAGAAGGGATGGACATCCTGCTACTTCGCTTCTACTACTTGCAAGCTTCCTTTTTTTGTGCTTTTTATTTCGAGATTTGCTAAGCGCATTTGTGACTGTCCAGTTTGAGGGAGCGTCTGTGCAAGCTGGTGAGACAACATGATAACCTTTACAACCCTTCGATGCGGTTGTATTCGGACACGCAAGCAAACGTCAACAGCTGGAGGGAGATATCACAAAATTTGAACACCGAAACTGATATCAAAGAAACAGAAGGATTCAGGATGAGTATGTGCACAATCTGCAAAGTGTGAAGGAGACGAGTAGTGAGGATGTCGCTGGTGTGGGTCTCAACGATTGTCAGAAAACTGGATTGGCTTCGTGTTCACGCAAAACAATGTCAAACAGACACCAATATGCCAGATAAGGTATGTACTCATCATGCAGCCGATCCCTTTTGTACAGTCGGTGTGTTTGTTTGTGATCTTATGTGTAGCAGACCTAGTTAGAACATGTGAAATAAGCTAATTTCTGGGAAGAGGTCAGAGACCTGGCAGTGTGGTGCCAGGACAACAACCTCTCCTTCAACATGATCAAGAAAGGAGATGATTGTGAACTACAGAAATAGGAGGACCGAGCATGCCCCCATTCTCATCGACAGGTATGTAGTGTAGCAGGTTGAAAGCTTCAAGTTCCTTGGTGTCGACAAACACACCAAGACAGTCGTGAAGAGTGCACGACAACGCCTATTCCCCTTCAGGTGACTGAAAATATTTGGCATAGGTCCTCAGATCCTCAAAAAGTTATACAGCTGCAGCATCCCGCCTGGTATGGCAACTGCTCTGCCCCCGACCCCATGGCATTACAGAGGCCAAGCTTCCTGCCACCCAAGACCTCGGTACCAGGCGGTGTCATAGACTGTTCTCCCTGCTACTGCACGGCAAGCGGT
Organism: Oncorhynchus masou masou; assembly: GCF_036934945.1. Lineage (NCBI taxonomy): Eukaryota > Metazoa > Chordata > Actinopteri > Salmoniformes > Salmonidae > Oncorhynchus > Oncorhynchus masou. The sequence goes on from NC_088228.1 coordinate 27,528,548, forward strand.
GCCGGAGTGCCAAGTCTAGGTCCAAAAGTCTTCTAAACAGCTTCTACCCACAACCCATACGACTCTTGAACAGTTAATCAAATGGCTACCTGGACAATTTCCATTGTCTCCACCCACCCCACATTTTTACACTGCTGCTACTCTCTGTTTATTATCCAAACATCGCCACTTTACCTCTACCTACATGTACATATTACCTCAATTACCTCGACTAACCGGTGCCCCCGCACATTGACTCATTGCCCCAAACCCCTCCCTGTATGTAGCCTTGTTACTGTTATTTTAATTTGTTATATTTAAAAAATATATGTTTTTATATATTAAAACTGCATTGTTGGTTAGGGGCTCCTAAGTAAGCATTTCACTGTACATGTCCGCACACGTGACAAATAAAATTTGATTTGATTTGTAACTTCTTCAACCTCAACGCCATCTCCCTGACCCAGATCCAATACCCGAAAGAGGAAGACAGCTGAGGACACTGACATTATGCAGCAGGGTGATGACTTAAAGAAATGGCAGCAGCAGTTACAGAAACAGCAGCAGTGTCCAGCAAAGGCTGGCTACGACGTCATGGCACATTGGATGGTGTCTATTCCTGCTGATCTACGTCTCGTGTTTGTCTCATCCCAAAATCTGTTTTTGCGAGCTTTCCCCCCACCCCCCCTTATTATTTTGTTAGGGTGGTGGGTAATTTACTGGGGGAGTTTTGTGAATTAAAAAAAAAACGTATTTCCTTAGTAACATGGTGATTGCTTAGTTTTTTCTCTTATTTCTCCTTACTTCACACTTTTCACCTGTGTATTACATGACGTCACATTTGTCGTGTCTTTGGCTATGCCGGATTAAGTGATATGACATTCTATAAAATAATTTCTCCGTAATTAATATTACCTGATTGAGCAAATCATATAAATGTAATTAACTAGAGATTCGGGGCACCACTAAATGATATTTATAGAGCTGTTATCTTCCGAATAAACTCTTAAAGACCTAGTAATATTTTACATCAATAGCAGTCAATATTAATCGTCACCTTAATTCAGTCTCATCTGGCTAACAAGTCAACCCTGGCTATCAAGTTGAATCAGCAATACAAAATTGGGTTTAATTATTTATTTACTAAATACCTAACTAATCACACAGAATTACACATACACATAATTAATCATAACTGGATTATAAATTACGTCATAAAGGAAAACGTCCCTAGCGGGCGGAACAGATATGACGGTTGGTTACACAAAAGAAAAGGGTCTGGGGTTGAGTGAAAGAGTGGGAAGACTGAGTAACAAAGAAGCTGTGCTATCGTAAATACAGTATCTTATGCATTCTAAATTACCGCCCATTTGGAAAATGAAAATGCAATAAATATTTCATCTGAGCTGCGCTTCAGTAGGTTGGTGGTAGATGGAAGACCGTGTTGCCAAACTGAGTCCTCTGTCCCTTGAAGAATGTCTCTGGTGGTCAATTGGATATGTTGTAGTAATGTCGTTGTGTGATAGACGGGATACTCTGTCTGTTCCTTCCCAACTCTCTTTTGCAGCTGCTGTTGCTAACTCAACGGCTATCACTTCTGTAGTGAATAAGAGTTCAAAGTTCATACCATTCTCAACCAAAGCTCACGCTGATGTTGGCTTCGTTCTGTAGTTATTATCTGAACCATTCTGACATCGGACCGTTGTCCTCACGTCCTCGGAACAGGAGGTTATATTGTCGTCAAGGCTTTATATAGGAAGGGGGAGGAGGGCGTGTTTGAAAAGTTTTATAACCCATGTCCCTTCACAGGGGTGGGCCACTGATTGAGCAGAGCCCTAACCTCATGAAAACCCAAATCTCACATTTTAGAAGCTAAAATCACATTTCATCCCATCACGAATAATTTCATATTCAAACATTTAAATTGAACAACAATTCCACGTCAATCCAATAACTCTGATGTGTAGACTTTCCACTGTAGAGTTTATGTCATTTCACTTTCCATTGGTTTTGTCTTGTCTTCCCACACACCTGTTTTCAATCCCATTCATTACCTGTTGTGTATTTAACCCTCTGTTTCCCCTCATGTCTTTGTCAGAGATTGTTTATTGTCAGTGTAGTGCTTTGGTTGTATAGGTGTGCGACGGGTCTTCGTACCCATATTTGTTTATGTTCTTTTTCCTGTTTAGTGTTATGGAGAATGTTACTAGGACATTATTAAAAGACTTTTTACACTCCGTTTGACTCTCCTGCGCCTGACTTCCCTGCCACCTATACACATATGCCTGACAGACATCTTATCATTGATGAGAATGTCTCAGATGACAAGAATATAGTTAATTTCCCCCCACCTTCTGAAGTTCCCAGAATCTCTATGTTAACCAAGGGGTTTGCAAATGTAACATCATTAGGGTAGAAAGAGGAAAAAAGGGGGGAAAAGCTATTTATGACTGTCATAAACCTACCTCCAGGCCAACGTTATGACACATTACACTATTTTCCTCTTGTGAAAATAAATATCTAAAAGGTCCGCAAATGTATTTGTCTGGTTATTTGTACTTCTGGCAGAAAATATTACTGTTTTGAATCAGTCACTCAGTAAAATTGTACTGCTTTGGGCATGAGCTATGGGAATGAGTTTAATGTATTGGGGTGTCAATCCTTATTGTCTACAGCTGGACACTCACCCAATGTGCGAAAGCAGGAAGGTCTCAGTTGAAAGGCCACTTCACATGACCGTGTACATAACATAAACGTGTGTTATGTTATGTTATGTTGATGAGGTTAATGTCTCGATGGCCTAGTTTTATTGTCTACAGCTGGACAGCCATTATCACCGATTTGCTACAGCAGGAAACTTCTTATTGAAAGGTCAGTACACACCACACCGTAAGGTAAATGTCTTGAGGGTCTAGCCTCCCAAAATATATGAAACACTAAACCAAGTGACTGCCATTATAGTACTCTTTATTTTGATTTGTAAAGTGTGAATAAGAAAAACAACAAAAATAAGTGTGTAGCTCGCAACATGACACAAACAGTCATCAACCAGAAGTAGAGAATGTACGTGTGCATATATTTTCCAAACCACACAACATTTACTGTAGTGTGTCACACATGATAGCAGCATCCTGGAAATACACTTGACCTTCTGGTGTGAGGAAGTTGTCCTTGAGGTTGTTGCGCACGTCTATAGCAACTCTGGTTTCCTGTCTGCCAACATGTTTCTTGGGTAAAGGAAGCTGGTGTCCACTTGTAACACCTGTCTCCAATCTCCTGGAAACAGGTCCCCAGCGGGTGTGGAGTGCTCAACAAACATGGGGTGGATGCACTGTGTTATCAGTGTCTGTGGTGTCAGTGTCTGTGGTGTCAGTGTCTGTGGTGCAAAGGTAGTTGTGGAGGGCTACATAGACTTTCACAATGGTCTCAGCTTTCTCTGGGGCAACCTCAGGAGCTCGTCCCAGGATGCACCATCTTGCAGCAAAATTCCAAAAACAGTTCTCTGAACTTTTTCTGACTCTTCAGAGGCAGTAGTTGTAGATCTTCAGAAGATCCTTTGAGTGTGTGTTTAGACTAGTATTTAAATTAGTATTGAACAGGAACATGAAGGCTATCAAATGTGTACTATAACAACTGTGCAGCCTATGCCTTGGACATAGGCCCCCATCCCCACAAGGTCTATATTGGTATAATTTTACAGTGCCTTCGAAAATAATTCAGACCCCTTGACTTTTTCCACATTTTGTTAAGTTACCACCTTATTCTAAAATTGATTAAATGGAACAATTTCCTCATCAATCTACACACAATATCCCATAATAACAAAGAGAATACAGGTTCTTAGAAATGTTAGCAATTAATCAAAAACAAAAACAGAAATATCTTATTTACATAAGTATTCAGACCCTTTGCTATGAGACTCGAAATTGAGCTCAGGTGCACCAGGTTTCAAATGATCATCCTTCAGATGTTTCTACAACTTGATTGGAGTCTATCTGTGGTAAATTCAATTGGTTGGACAAGATTTGCACACCTGTCTATATAAGGTTCCATAGTTGACAGTGTATGTCAGCGCAAAAACAAAGACAGGACAATCCCAGACAGGATTGTGTTGAGGCACAGATCTGGGGAAGGGTACCAACAGCATTGAATAACCCCAAGAACACAGTGGCCTCCATCATTCTTAAATGGAAAAAGTTTGGAACCACCAAGACTCTTCCTAGAGCTGGCCGCCCGGCCAAACTGAGCAATCGGGGAGAAGGGCCTTGGTCAGGGAGGTAACAAAGAACCCGAAGGTCACTCTGACAGAGCTCTAGAGTTCCTCTGTGGAGATGGGAGAACCTTCCAGAAAGATAACCATCTCTACTCCTCAGTAAAAGCACATGACAGCCCGCTTGGAGTTTGCCAAAAGGCACATAAAGACTCTCAGACCAAGATTAAACTCTTTGACCTGAATGCCAAGCGTCACGTCTGGAGAAAACCTGGCACCATCCCTACGGTGAAGGGTGGTGGTGGCAGCATCATGCAGTGGGGATGATTTTCAGCGGCAGGGACTGGTAGCCTAGTCACGATTGAGGCGAAGTTGAATGGAGCAAGATATCCTTGATGAATACCTGATCCAGAGTGCTCAGGACCTCAGACTGAGGCGAAGGCTCACCTTCCAACAGGACAATGACCCTAAGCACACAGCCAAGACACCGCAGGGGCAAGAATCCATTAGAAAAATATTTTCAGATTTTAGAACCAGTCCTATTGGACTCCTATGTGATTCTATCTTATTGGATCCTATAGGAATCCAATACAAGAATCCAATAGAAAATCCTATCAGATTTTGGAATCAGATTGTAGGATAGATTCCAAAATCTGATAGGATTTTCTATTGGATTCTTGTATTGGAATCCTATATTCTTGGATAGGGAAGTAAAGGTCATTATGAGTTTTTGTGACATTGATTACATGGCATTGAACAGTGGCTGAAGCAGGTAGCCTTTTAAAAAGTGAAACAGTTAGAAATGCACAGTGGGTTACATTCTGTTTAATGGGGCGGACCGATTGGCCTGCATCTGCTCCGCTTTCAATCGGTTATTCTGAGTGCAAGGAGTGCGAGGCAAACAAAGATGAGGATAGCTCATTAGCCTGCTAAGTAGATAGCAAGCCGCCGCCTTTTCATCTCTAGCGATGGTTCTGTGAACAGCATCAATGAAATGACCTCGACTCGACCAGAGAACTAATAGTCATGCTCTCATGCGTGATTGAATCACTGCTATTGAATAGAAAAGTCTGCATTTAATAATCTGGGGAGCAGCAGAAAAATTTTAAATTTCCCAAATGCAATGATTGCAGAGGCTCATTTTCCTGTACAAATGGGTCCAAGCCAATTCATATGTCAAGGCAATGTATAAATGGGTGAAATCAAATGTACAGACATACATAAGAACCCAAAGAATTGACACGATTGTATAGACTATATAAGGGTCTTCATAACAGGGATGGATATCCCATAACACTAAAGCAATTGCTGAATTTAAGCATACTAAAGACGTTTGACTAGCATTCAATATATACACTGAACAAAAATATAAATATGACATGTAAAGTGTTGGTCCCATGTTTCATTAGCTGAAATAAAAGATCCCAGAAATGTTCCATACAAGAACCTTATTGCTCTCAAATGTTGTGCACACATTTGTTTACATCCCTATTAATGAAGATTTCTCTTTTGCCAAGAAAATCCATCCACCTGACAGGTGTGGCATATCAAGAAGCTGATTAAACAGCATGATCGTTACACAGATGCACCTTGTGCTGTGGACAATAAGGTAGGACTATTTATGTATGTAATAAACACTTTTGTGGTGAAAGATTCATTCTGATTGGCTGCGGCCCTGCCCAGTCATGTGAAATCCATAGACTAGGGCCTAATCAATTTATTCAAATGACTTATTTCCTTATATGAACAGTAACTCAGTAAAATCATTCTTCAGTATATAATCTTTACCATATAAGAAGCATTTCCCATTACTTCCCAGGAATAATAACAACTGTCACCATGTAGTGACATTCCCTGAACAACAAAGACACCAAAATAGCAGTTTAAGTAACAATTCCACCTCAGCGAAAAAAGAAAGGATAAAACATGAACATATGCTCAAAGTCATTCCGCCCAAGATTATTCTTTAACAGATATTTCCAGTAGTTCGTCTCTGGGCTTAGCATGCTGAGAACGCCTGCTTAGGAAAGATGAGGAGGGTGATTTTATTTAACAGCTCATTTAGCACCCATGTATAGTACATTTACCCTTAACGACCTGCATCCCCCAGGAGTTGTCAGAAGATGTATGGAAATGCAAATCCATCAGCAGGAAATGCATCCACACCTGTTCGTTCAGGGTGAAGCACCAACCAACCCAACCGCAGCAAACTGCAACTCGCTTTTCAAGTTGGAACCTTCCTTAGTGTCTGGATATTTGATTATCTCAAAGTGTTTTGTTGTTAGTTCTATTGTATGTCATTAGTTTTGTTTAAAAGACTGTGAAAATGAAATGTACTGAATAGGTTAACTCACACCCCTCACAGGTTTTGAACCTAGGTCACCCAGCCAGCACACTTGCCACCCATTGCTGGGTGGCAAGTGGGTAAATAGGGTTAAAGATTTTGGGTAGAGATCTTAACCTGCCAACCTAGGAAAGATGTGTTACTATACAGTATCTACAATGCTACATTTTCACATCACAATATATTCTGCTAAGGAAGAAACAACCCGTATCAAAATTAGATGGAGAAATGTTAAAAATGGGAGTGAGAAATGGGAAGAGAGTTTCTTTTTCATGTAGGATGTCCCACCTGATTTGGCCTTGTTTTTCATCAATGCTCAGGCGGGCAGTATTCGGAAGTTTGGATGACTGACATGCCCAAAGTAAACTGCCTGTTACTCAGGCCCAGAAACTAGGATATGCATATAATTGGTAGTATTGGATAGAAAATCATCTGAAGTTTCTAAAACTGTTAATTAATACCTACTTTTTTCAACATTCTGTTAAAAATCGCGCAACATTTCAACGTCCTGCTACTCATGCCAGGAACATAGTATATGCATATGATTAGTATGTGTGGATAGAAAACTGGTTAAATGATGTCTGTGACTATAACAGAACGTGTTTCGTGGTCAAAATCCCAAGGAAACCTGATCACAAAATCGACGAAGAAAAAATCGATCCTCCAGTCTCTGTATTGTCTATTGCAAGGTATAATAGATAGCGACCGGCTTACAGTTCCTACAGCTTCCACACGATGTCTCCAGTGTTGTGATTTCTATTCAGGTAAATCCTTGGTCATATGAGTAATAAGCACATCCTGTCTTCGGGTACACAGCAGGAAGTTATGGAAGGGGGAAAGTGGACGTCGTTTTCCAAACTTGCTGCTATTGAATACAGATCGCTCCGTGATCAATTTGATCATTTATTAACGTTTACTAATACCTAAAGGTGGATTAGAGAAGTAGTTTTAAGTGTTTTGTCAAAGTTTATAGGCAACTTTTTTAATTAAAAAAAATAACGTTGCGTTTAGAAACAGTGTTTTTTCCTGGATCACACAGTCTTCATAAATTGACATTTTGTGTATACAAGGACCGATTTCATCGAAAAAAAGACCCAATTGTGATGTTTATGGGACATATAGGAGTGCCAACAAAGAAGCTCGTCAAAGGTAATGAATGTTTTATATTTTATTTCTGCGTTTTGTGTAGCGCCGGCTACGCTAATTCTTTTGTTTACCTCCCCATCAGGTATTTCGGGGTGTTGCATGCTATCAGATAATAGCTTCTCATGCTTTCGCCGAAAAGCATTTTAAAAATCTGACTTGTTGGCTAGATTCACAACGAGTATAGCTTCAATTGAGTACCCTGCATGTGTGTTTTAATGAACGTTTGAGTTTTAACGAGTGCTATTAGCATTTGGTGTAGCGCATTTGCATTTATTGTTGGCAAGGTGGGACGCTAGCGTGTCGGGTGGGCCAGAGAGGTTAAAATAATGTCTGCAAGTATAACAGAACTGATATGGCAGGCAGAAACCCGAGGAAAAACCACCCGGAATTTCTTATTTTGAAGTGACCACATTAAAATGCCTGTCAATAGGAAAATCAAGGGAAATCCTCGCAGATTGCAGTTCCTGTGGCTTGCACTAGATGTCAACAGTCTTTAGAAAGGGTTTCAGGCTTGTTTTCTGAAAAATTTGCTAGAATTTGTAGTTCGTTATTTATCTCGGGTATTGAACACACTATTCTCCATCTTAAATTTGATTGTTTATTTACATTTTAGGGAACCTGAGGATTGATGAGAAATGTTGTTTGACTTGTTTGGACGAAGTTTATTGCTAACTTTTGGGATTCCTTTGTATGCATTTTGGACGAGTGGATTACTGAATCAAGCGAGCCAACTAAACTGACTTTTTTGGGATATAAAGAAGAACTTTATTGAACAAAACAACAATTTGTTATGTAGCTGGGACCCTTGGGATTGCAAACAGAGGAAGATCTTCAAAGGTAAGTGATTTATTTTATCGCTATTTCTGACTTTTGTGACGCCTCTGCTGGTCTGGAAAATTTTTTCTATTCATGCATTTGTGTGTGGGGCCCTGTCCTCAGATAATCGTATGGTATGCTTTTGCTGTAAAGACTTTTTGAAATCTGACAAAGCTGCTGGATTAACAAGAAGGTAAGCTTTTAAAAGATGTAAGACACTAATTTTCATGAATGTTTAATATCACGATTTTATGTACTTTGAATTTCACGCTCTTTAATTTCACTGGATGTTGTCGAGGTGGGTCGCTAGCGACACGTCTAGCCCAAAGAGGTTTATAAGTAATGCTAGTGGCTATGACAGAAGGCAAAGGACAGTTGTCTTGGGGTTGTGGTTTGATGTGGGTGTTTCTTGGGTGTGTGTTTTCCATTCAATCACAACAAACAAATGCAGTAGTGAGTTTAGCTTGTAGTGGCGAACCATCATTCAGGGCAGGTGTGGAAGAGCCCCATTTAAAAAAAATATATATATATATTATTTTTTTAAGAGGGTGGATCAGCTTAATATTGCGGAATGAATGTTGCGTCCAATGTAATTGTCTGCATCATTTCCAATCCCCCATATTTTTGGGGTAAATATATATATATCCATACACGCATGCACGTATATACACATATATACATACACATACCTATATAGACATACATACTTTTTTAAAGAATATACCTTTATTATTATTCCCCGCAAATCCTACCACCGATCCCCAAATTGGAGTAAACTAATAAACACTTCTGCTTCTACCTTCAATCCATACATCTTATACAGTATAAACTTATATTGTACATTATAAAAAGCCTTTTCAAAATCAGCTATGAAAACCAGGCCTGGTGTCCCCGATATGTCATAGTGTTCTATTGTTTCCAGTACTTGTCTTATATTATCTCCAATGTATCGTCCATGTAAAAACTGTCTGATTAGGATGAATAATATCTGACAATATTTTTTTTATTCTATGCGCCAAGCATTTTGCTAGGATTTTTGCATCACAACACTGAAGTGTAAGAGGTCTCCAATTTTTTAAATGGACTGGATCTTTATATATACCACTTGGGTCCTGTTTCAGTAATAATGATATCAGACCTTCTTGTTGCGTGTCTGATAATCTACCATCTATATAGGAGTGGTTAAAACAAGCCAATAATTGTCCTTTTAGTATACCAAAACAAGTTTTTTATACTTCCACTAGTATGCCATCCAGCCCTGGAGGTTTCCCATCAATTCCCTCAAGCAGTTACTCCTCTGTAATTTGGCCTTCACATGAGTCTTTCTGTACAGATATTCATTTTACATTATTATTAGGAAAAAAATCCATACAATTAGTTTCAAAATATAATTTGGTGAATCATGCTTGACTCTATCATTTGTAACAAGTTTTAATACATTTTTCTTGGTAGCATTTCTATATTGAAGATTGAAAAAGAATTTGGTGCATTTTTCCCCATATTTCATCCAGTTTGCTTTATTTTTATAATATATTACACTGGATCTTTCTTGAATAAGTTCCTCCGTTTATTTTTGTTTTTCCTCTAACTTATTCTGTGCCTCTATGGTACAGTTTTTATTGCTATCTAACTGTACTGTTAGTCCTTCAATTTCCTTTGTTAATATGGACTCTTTTGATCTAAATTGCTTTAGTTTTATAGATGAGTACTGTATTGCATTGCCTCTAATGGCACATTTAAAAGTGTCCCATACAGTAAGGGGATCTGCTGTACCTATGTTATGTCTGAAAAAGTCAGTTATAAATGATTTTGTCCTAGTTCTAAACAATTTATCATCTAGTAGGCTTGGATTAAATTTCCAATATCCTCGCCCACGTGGAAATTTTGTAAGAGTAACATATATGCCAATTATGTGATGATCCGACCGCATTCTGTCCCCTATCAACACTTTTTAAACTTTTGGTGCCAGCGAGAATGGTATAAGAAAGTATTCAAGGCGACTAGCTTGATTAAGCCTCCGCCATGTATGTCTCACTCGGTCAGGGTATTTAAGTCTCCATATATCCACTAATTCCAATATATCCATAACATTAATGATTTCCTTAAAGTGCCTGAGGGTGATAGTTTGTAGTGTGATTTCCTTTCCGGTCCATAGAGGTATTTAAGACCGTATTAAAATTTCCCACCATAATAATAGAGTCTAGTGTTGCTCGTAGAGTTGATAAATTCTTACATATAGTTTCAAAGAAGCTTGGATCATCATTATTCGGACTGTATAGGTTAATAAGACATATCTGTTTATTGGCCAATAACATATTTAAAATAATCCATCTACCTTGAGGATCTGTTTGGGCAATTTGCACATTTGGATCAAAATGATTGTTAATTAAAACCATCACCCCTTTTGAATTTCTTGCCCATGGGAGAAGTATATTTCGCCCCCCAGTTCTTTTTCCACAAAACGTAATCTAAAACTGTTGAATGGGTTTCCTGTACACAATAGATAGACAATTGTAACTGGCTATACTTATTTCATCACCTATCATAATGAGACACAACGTTCAATTATTTTTATCAAAATATATGTTTGTAAACGTACCATTAAAAAGTAACATGATGATTGAGTGTCTATATAGCTGTACCATGATCTTTGCCTTTCTACTAAGTAAACCTCCAATTGGTCCCTACTATTCCACCCACTAAAAGCCCTCCTCATCCCGAGTTGGTTTGTCATCCCAATGCCCGGCAGACCACCCTCGACCCCCTGTATCCATAACCCATAACCGACTGGGATCCATCATTTGAAAAGAGCACACAGTGCCATTTACCGAATTGGAGTAGATTAACTGCCAAATGCATTTCCATCGCCCTCACCTCGATTTGTATTCTATATACAGTAGCTGTGGATCATCCTCTATTGTCCCTAACATCTTTTACTCCTTCGCAACAGTTGTGGGATACACATGCCCATACACCCACACACACTCAACCCTTTCCCCCCACACAACCATAAGCTCACTTACTCAACAATTGCACCACCCCAGACCCCAACTCAAGATAGGTCTTGATTTACAAATGCACTTGCAGTTGCAGCTGCACGAGAAGGCCTGCAAGACCGCACAAAAAATAGGCAAAAATTAAGAGATTTTATTTACCATTGTCACATCCTAGATGATGGAGGTCAAATGTACACCTCTACCCTGAAACCCCTACAATACGGTCACCCGTATTGACCATATTCCCAAGCATCTCCATGCAGTCCGACTTTGATTCTGTGCCACTAGGGTCACAATAATATACCCCCTCTCTGAATGTCCGAGTGTTACCCCTCCCCATGGGTTACTGCAGTTAGAGTTGCCAGCACAGCCACTGCCTGGGTGGGGGCACCCAACTGGAATCCCCACCAGCTAGGTACAAGGTCATCAAGGTTCTCATTAGCAGCTTTGAGAATTTCCTTGTGTAGTATGCTCTCCCTTGAGGGGGCTTTGGCTTTTCAGGACCAACCCTGCCAAGCAGGCTCAGAATATTGAGGGGGCAGTGCTGCTCTTGGTCTCTGGAAGACCCCATTAATACGTGTCACATGTCGGTTTGCAAACAATTTTTTTTAAATGATTGAAAAATGACAGCTCCAAAATGCAGGTGTTTCAGCCTAGCTCAGTGCTTTCTGTGGTGGAGGGGCAGCCAGTGGGAAAAACAGAGTGTAGCGGTTGGTAATGTTCTCTAGTTGCGCCGTGATTGGCTCAGTGTTCTGTCACTCATGGGGACACTACGTCACCTTAAAATTTACAGCGAGAGCTTGAAAGTGCAAGCCCCCTTGGGTGCTGCCATAGATTTAGATTAGAAATGCCCATCCAAGAAGGCTTAAGGTCATTGGCCAAAGACAAAATGATGTCAAATCACATTACAGTTGAAGGTGGAAGTTTACATACACTTAGGTTGGAGTCAATAAAACTCATTAAAATGCACATACACAAATGTATCTAGACTTAATGCACACACACACACACACACACACACACACACACACACACACACACACACACACACACACACACACACACACACACACACACACACACACACACACACACACACACACACACAGTATTGTGATCTTCTGACTTCAACTGTATATCTACCATAGCTTTGATTGGACTGATCATGTCATCCTCATACTTTCAAAATCTAAGCTAGCAAGCTAGACAAGCAGTCATCTTAATAGATCACATCAATAATCTACTGGAAAATATTTTTCAATCCTTGTCATATGAAGATAAATTATAGATAAATTCTATTGGTGCTCATTGGCCATTGATCATAAACATTACACAACAAGTTGGAAATTGCGAATTCAACAATAAGTGGTTTGGAAGGAATCAGTGGCTAACTGCGAGCAGTGCAAACAATCCCTATTTTGCTTCCCCTGCCTGCTATTCGGTGGAGAGGTTGTTCAGAGATTGGGTTTAAGGGTCTCTTTTCCAAGCTTAATAGGAGAAACATTCACACGCAACATCATGGGCCAGAAAAGGTTGAATACATTGGCCATGCTGTCAAGCCAGCATGACCTCTGCCGTGTTCAAAACAACTGAAAACTCAGAACTGGGAAATCTCAGACTTCAGTGAGTTCAAGACAACTGGGAACTCTGAAAAAAATAGATCAGACTGGGAAAATACGTTTTGAACGGTCATCCAACTCAAAATTCAAACTCGGGAACTCTGGCCTCTTGCTCGAGCTCCGACCTGAAGATCACTGACATCATGATTTGACCTTATTTTTTCCCGAGATCCCAGCTGTCCTCAATGCACCATAAATCCAGAGAATGACAAACTTTGATGACAAAGTTTGATTTCAAAATTTTACCCACAAGAAGAAACAACACCACCTTGCTGTTAAAGTGAGCACAGCACAACAAGCTGAGTCTAAAAATAGTATTTTATGACGCTGCATAAATTATGTAATATGCCAGGGAGATACTTATACTGAAGCTAAAAAAGTTGTGTAGTAAGCTGTTAGTAGCCCATGAGATTCACCATAATCATTTGGTCCCTTTCCCCCTTCATAACTTAGCCTACTGTTCTGACTTGGTGGTGCAGATGTAGCATATAGCCTGTTTTAGAGAAATGTCATCATCTTATATTCTATATTCCCCTTTATTTATCATATGGTTCTGACTTGGTGTACAGGGTGAATATTGTAAGAACGGCCCATGTTCTGAATTCTGTCGCTGTACATTTTAAAAGTACTGAACAAATAGTTATATTGACTACGTCCGTCTTAGCTCACTCATTAATGTCTTAATTGAAATGATGGATTGCCTCTTCTCCGCTCATTGTTCCCTTATGCCATAGTTTGTACATCTCATTTGTCAGTCGAAACAGTCATATTAGTGAATGAACTGTTTGGCTACCAGACAAGGCTCCACTTCTAGCCAGGTGTAGCGTGGGTAGAGATTCACTCCAGGATGCTGAAAAGAAAGTGCTGCTGTTGGGACAGCTTTACAGTATGTAGGCCCTTTGTGTGCACCGTTTGTCACCGTTATAGTGCAATTAATGTGTTGTGAAGTGGCTTTACTGACATGCATCAAAAACATCTTTATGGGTTTGCCCCACCAAGATTTACATGCTAAAATCTCCACTGGCGCTATTGTTAGATAGGGGTAAAAAATAAAGATTTTGTTTGGGTGCCAGATAGGTATTAATCCTGTGAAAGGAAACGAGTAGGCAAGATAGCGCTTCCAGACACACACACACATCAGCAGAAGAGACTGCTGAATATAGCCAGTGGAGAGAAAGGATAACACACACCATATAACCACAAGTCACGGCACAGGGGTAAAACAACCAATAATACATCATACAATAGCAATGGTAGAGCAATTTAGAGGCAACGTAATAGAAACAACTGTAAAGAAACTAACCCAGTTATAAACCTTAGAAAATGTGCAATATTCCATGTTACTTCCCAGTGGAGGAGTTCAGGGTGTGTGACTGGGTGTGTACAGTATGTGGGTGTGTTCATAGACAAAAACAAAGAAGGCCTTATTAAAATGTCTCAAGTCTCCTCGGTCAAATCACAATAGTCTCACAAAAATACTGTCCAGTCCAATCAATAATGCAAAATAATAAACAATCTCAAATGCACTCCTTCGAACACAAATGGAGAAAAAAAAATGTAATACATCAGACAGGGCAATAATGGTCCAGCGAAAAAAAGAGAAAGTCTGCTGCAGTGTAAAGCACTGGAGCGAGAGTGGGAAACTGAGAGTGTGAGAGAGCGAGAGGGTGGTCTTAGCTGATGACTTCAGTCTTGCAGTTGCACTCGTCTGTCCATCCGATACACCTGTTGGTTTGTTTGTCAAAGCTTCGCAACACTGTTGCTACTAATCCATGCGATCAATGACTGGAGCGGTCCCAACAGTTTCCAAACATGACCTAGAGCTGTAACACCAGCGATCAGCTCAAAAACTTTACAAACTCAGCACGCTGAAAATAAAGAAAACTTCTGCAAAGAGTAGCACACAATGTAAAAAAATATATGTAAAAAAAATAACGTCATCTTTATTTGCCCCTTCCTAACTGCCGATGCGCTCTTAAAGGGGCAGCTCACAGGGAAGGCTCCGTGCAGGATTTTTCTAAAAGCTAAGCTATCTAAATTTGCTATGTATCGAACAAAGTTTTGAATTTGAGGACTTCTCCCACCTGACAGACTCGCCATCTCACGATGGTCACCTAATTCAGTTCTATGGGTAGGCTAAAGTCTGCGCTGACCTTATGTTTAGCCAAGCTGACAGCAGCTAGCTAGCATAGCTTGGTGATAGCTGCAGCTGGCTATCCTATCTAACGTAAAACTCACTCACTTTTGTGCATCGCCTTGGTCCGTACAATTGACCGTATTTTAGCGCCCCAGAAACGTAATACTTCCAGATCAACTGTCATGTCAATACCATTGTAAAGCACACTTTCTCCACTTGCCAACATAATCAATTACATGACCTAAACTCTGCCCATTTCTGCATGATTCAAGACGGCAATGAGCCCCGTCGGGTCTTTAAAAAAAATGGCGGGTGGGGAAGCGAAACTAATGCGTGATAGTGAGAAGGAGAGAATTTTTTTTTTACTCAATCTGTCCAACTTATCACCTCTAAAATGTAAATAAAACACTATAAAGAGTTTATATAATATGTGATTACATACCTATTTGAAGGTTTGTGTCGAATTGGAATTGGGTTTTTAAGGACGGTGCTAAAGTGATCTTCAGAAGTAAACAGTTTTTTTGAGAGTCGTGACCGCTTGCATTGACGAGGCAAAATATGACTAGGTATCCCCCCTTACCCCCGTCACAGTCCATTTCTTGTTTTCAAACGATGAGAGAAGTGCTACACCTGGTGGAGAGAGATTGTAAGACAGAAATGGTAGCTTTATGCGTGCTGTACGTTACGTACGTCCTGATGTAACGGAGGGTCGGTTTTTAAAACTTTTCTCCAATACTATAGAGCCATTACCATGTCGATTAACGCTTGAATAGAAACGTAGTTCATACCCCAGATTTTGAAGTCAACACAGTCGCTACAGTCCCATTAGTTTTCTTTGCAGCCTCGATTGAATGTCGCTGTTGCGCACATTTGCACGGAATGCGGTGAGTTCACTTTAGCTGATACTGTATTTCTAAGTCAAATCAGTTATGACAAGAGAGCAAGACCCACTGTCTGGAATGGGTTTCATAAGACACTTGTTCTACAACGTCTTGCTACAAAAGTAGCTTGCAACTTAGTTTCAACGTTTCATCACATCATTTAAATACATGTTACCGTGGAAACTATATCAACTACTGCAATTGAATGCCTGTGGGTTTCACTCAGCTCAGCTGTCCTTCAACAAAATATTCTATAACGGGCTATTTTAGTCTCGTCACGTCTCTCCTTTTAGCTGCTGTTCAATCTTTTCCTGGAAGACAAATCCCAGAATTAATATACCTACAATAGGTGTAGGCTGTATGTGGACATTGCACAAACATTGCCTAGCTTGAGTGTAGATACATCAACATTTTCTGCTGTAAATATCATATGATGTGCTTATAAAGACACTATGTCTACACTTTACCTAACAAATCAAAATTCAGTTGTGTGTATAGAATTCAACTTCAGCTGTCTAACCAGAACGAGAATGACATTTCTATGAGTCTATTTGCCCAAATCTAAGGATTTGTCTGCCTGACACACTGACATGCACAGGTCTCTGGGTGAGGTTCTGTCTTCAAGTCTTCAGTGAGGTGATAAAGTCCCTTCCATCAATGTCATGTATTACAGGTTATGGACATGTGCATTCGGGTGGCAGGAGGTGTAGAGGGCATGACACTCCATCCTGGATATGACAGAGTTTGCCTCATAGGTCCACCAGGCAGACTTCAATAATTACAGGCAGATGTGAAATGCAGGAGGATGGTACTATTCTCATACTGAGTAGCCTACAGAGTAATATGAGACAAATGTTGATATTCTAAAGTGTTTTGATAACTTTCAAGTGTAACAGTTCCATGTAGAATAAGCGATCCTTCACAAAAGAACAGTGGAAGCAGTGTTCTGCTAATATAACAATATGCAAATATGTCAAGTGTCATACCTTCCTGTATGGTATTACAAGTAAGGGATTACCAAAAACGGTAACTGTAATCCGTTACATTACCAGCAGAAATATTGTAATATTGAAATATGGAAATATTGTAACCAGATTACAGGTACAGAAAAACGATACGATTACTTCGATGAATACCTATAAATAGAGAAAGGGTTTTACCCCCCAAAAAATCTTTGACACTTCTCTGTTTTCTCAATTACAAAAAGGCCCAAATTTAAGTTTGTTCCACCTGAGAAAGTATGACCACAAGTCAGAGATCACTATGATGACACACCAAATGCGTTTGATGGATCGTGGGAAAAGAGCAGGAATAGGCTTTTGTAGGTTAAATTCCAAGCTATGTCTTCCAATGGTGCGACTGCTGTCGGCATCCAAAGATTATCCAACTTGAATGAACGCTTGGAGGTAAGGATGACAGCAGTGGTGTAGTCTACGGCGATACGGATATCACTTATTATTGATATCTACATAGCATATTGATGTGAGTCACACTGCTGCTCTCTCATTTAGCTATTTGCGCCTTACAGATTGTGGTTGTTGTGGTTGGCTGTATACAAATCTAAATATGTATTTAAACCCAATAAAGGTTTAATTCAAGAATTGAAGCTGCCTATCAATCATTGTTTTTGAAACCAGTGGACAGCCAGTGAAAAATGTGCTCTTGCAACAGCTGCAAAGTGCAGATCCCAGTCTATGGAATAAAAGTAGGTATTTTATTGCTCAATCTAATTCAATCTAAAAATCCATAGGCTTAATGGACACATGCTCAAATTTACACACTTTTGATAGACTTAAAGTGTCAATATGTAGTTGCTACATCCATTTGTGGACATATAAATTATATCCAAAACCAGTCAAAAGTTTGGTCACACCTACTCATTCAAGGAATTTTCCATTTGTACTAATTTCTACATTGTAGAATAATAAAATCAAAACTATGAAATAACACAATCATGTTATCATGTTGTAACCCAAAAAGTGTTAAACAATTCAAAATATATTTGAGATTCTTCAAAGTAGCCACCCTTTGCCTTTTAACTAGTTAAGAACAAATTCGTATTTACAAAGACGGCCTACCGGGGAACAGCGTGTTAACTGCCTTGTTCAGGGGCAGAACAGCAGATTGTTTTCCTTGACAACTAGGGGATATGATCCAGCAACCGTTCGGTTATGGACCCAACGCTCTAACCACTAGGCTACTTGCCACCCCATGACAGCTTTGCACACTCTTGGCCTTCTCTCAACCAGCTTCACCTGGAATGCTTCTTTAACAGTTTTGAAGGAGTTCCCAGATATGCTGAGCACCTGTTGACTGCTTTTCCTTCACTCTGCGGTCCAACTATTCCCAAACCATGTCAGTTGGGTTGAGGTCAGGTGATTTTGGAGGACAGGTCAACTGATGCAGCACTCCATCACATTCCTTATTGGTCAAATAGCTTTTATACAGCCTGGAGGAGTGTTGGGTCATTGTCCTGTTAGAAAACTAATGATAGACCCACTAAGTAAAAACCAGATGAGATGGAGGATTGCTGCAGAATGCTGTGGTAGCCATGTTGGTTAAATGTGCCTTGAATTCTAAAGAGGTCACAGACACTATCACCAGCAAAGTACCCCCACTCCATTACATCTCCTCCTCCATGCTTCACTGTGGGAACCACACATGCAGAGATCATCTGTTCACCTACTCTGCATCCCTCAAAGACACAAAACTTAAAATTTGGACTCATGAGGAAGACATCCAAACTATGAAATAACACACATGGAATCATGTGGAAACCACACGCTGCGCTTTGGTCCTCACCTCATTCCAACGACGATCGTTACAGGTAGCCATGCTGTTTAAGTGTGCCTTGAATTCTAAATTAACCACTGACAGTGTCACCAGCAAAGCACCCTCACACCATCACACCTCTTGCTCCATGCTTCACAGTGGGTAAGACACGTGGTTGGAACCAAAAATCTCAAATTTGGACTCAGACCAAAGGACAGATTTCTACCTGTCTGATGTACATTTCTCATGTTTCTTGGCCCAAGCAAGTCTCTTCTTATTATTGGTGTCATTTAGTAGTGGTTTCTTTGCAGCAATACAACCATGAAGGCCTGATTCACACAGTCTCCTCTGAAGAGTTGATGTTGAGATGTGTCTGTTACTTGAACTCCGTGAGGCTGCAGTTTCTGAGGCTAACTATTAGAGGTAACTCGAATAAACGTTTCCTCTGCAGCAGAGGTCACTCTGGGTCTTCCTTTCCTGTGGCGGTCCTCATGAGTCAATCATAGCGCTTGACGGTTTTTGCGACTGCACTTGAAGAAACTTTCAAAGTTCTTGACATTTTATAATGCCAAGAGTGTGCAAATGGTGGGTACTTTGAAGAATCTCAAATATAAAATGATATTTGGATTTGTTGAACACTTTTTTGGAAGATAGATGACTCGATGATCCCATGAATGTAACTTCATTCATATATATCCATTGATTCTTGATGACTATAAATTATAAATGCCTCATGAGCTCACTTTAACTTTACATTCATGCTCCTGCACATTGGCTAACCGGGCTATCTGCATTGTGTCCCACCACCCACCACCCGCCAACACCTCTTTTACGCTACTGCTACTCTCTGTTTATCATATATGCATTGTCACTTTAACCATATCTACATGTACATACTACCTCAATCAGCCTGACTAACCAGTGTCTGTATATAGCCTCGCTACTTTTATAGCCTCGCTACTGTATATAGCCTGTCTTTTTACTGTTGTTTTAGTTCTTTACTTACCTATTGTTCACCTAATAACTTTTTTGCACTATTGGTTAGAGCCTGTAAGTAAACGTTTCACTGTAAGGTCTACACCTGTTGTGTTCGGCACACATGACAAATAAACTTTGATTTGATTTGATATAGTTCAAATGTCACACTCCATGTGATCCCAAAATATAAACTTGTTTTTCTCCAGTGTTTGTAAACATTTAAAATGTAAACCAACACTATATAGCCTCATAACATGGTTGAAACAAACATTTTGATATCATGGATGGTCCATCCTTACATCCATAGCTCTGTCTATTAATCTGAGAGTGGTTACATTTCTCCAGGCCCATCCCTCAGCTTTTTACCAAAACAGAAGCGTGGTCACCATTTTGTTATTGTTTCATCTGTGGATTTGCCCTTTAAACAGCTGCATATTATCAAGATAAAGTGTCACAAGCAAAAAGGTAAACAAGAGGCCTATAGCAAATGAAACATATGGCATTCATTTTCACATGTAAATAGCACTTTTCAGTAGTGCTCAAAGCAAGCCGTTCCATGATCGTAGCATTTATTTTCCAACTCAAATAAATGAGCCCAATCAGTCCTCCATGGCAACAAAGTCATAAACAACAGAGTAGGGCTGGCTAATAAGTTCTTATGATTATGGTTTTGCTTAGGTAAAACAATTTGGATAATCTATACTTCCACATTTCAAAGTCCTATTCTTGTAAAATCAAGGGGTATAACATTTATGGCTGGAATTCTGATAGACTTTGGTTTTTACATAAAGATAGAATTTAATCAGATTATATTATGTAGTAAAAAGCTATGGGTTAGAAGAAGCCTAAATAACCAACCCATAAAGTAAAATTGTACATTTATATATGGCCAGCTATATCAACTTGAACATTGATTTATCCTGCAATAGATGTCGTTCAATTGGTAACATACATTTTGTCTTCTTCTAATGCCGCTTAAGGGTAAAGTAATCTAAAAGTAACTTAATGTAATCAGATTACGTTACTGCGTTTGGATAACCCAAAAGTTACGTTACTAATGACAATTTTTGACAGGTGACTAGTAACTTTAACGGATTACATTTGGAAAGTAACCTAACCAAAGCCTGGTTGTACCATACCCCCCCCCCCCCCCGTATAGATGTGTCTTGCAGAATTTGAATGCTGAGTAAAAGGTCTTTCCCAATTCCGACATCAGTATCAACATGTCTTTCAGTCAGAGGACTCCATGACCAAAGCCTCTCCTGTCATCCATCAGTAGAAAAATTAGGTACAGTTGATAAGTTACACATGTACATAAAGGGTGGTGTTATCTTGTCCGTATATACAGTTTATCTGTAGATGTCTATAATTTCTCTTTTTTTGTGGTAGCACTATTTCACTGAGTCAAATTCCTGTACGTGCAAAGATATTTGGCGAATACAGTTGATTCAGACTCTGATATTGCTAGACACTTGTGATGTCCTGTCTTATTAATAATCACATTTA
This sequence comes from Oncorhynchus masou masou, assembly GCF_036934945.1. Lineage (NCBI taxonomy): Eukaryota > Metazoa > Chordata > Actinopteri > Salmoniformes > Salmonidae > Oncorhynchus > Oncorhynchus masou. The sequence goes on from NC_088228.1 coordinate 27,549,932, forward strand.
GTCTCTTCTAAGGTGTGTGTCAGTGCCAGTAGATCAGCTCCAGGTCCACCTCCTCACAGATATTGGTCATGAAAGAGCCTGACTTACAGATCCGACCCAGCTCCTATCACGGCCAAAGAGACAGAGGAAAGCCAACAGTAAATGGAAGCCAACAGTAAATACACAGTTGAACATAGCCAATCAGAGATTATTATTCACAGCTAATTATGATGTGCCATCATTGCCCTGACTGGTTGGCATTACTCCTGCCCAGGAGTAGTCCATTGGCAAATTGGAAGGGGGCACTTCCTTTCAACATTCCTGACACACATATACACAGCACTGATTACATTATCAATGGTGGTTAGGTGAATTCCAGGACAGATATTATTTTGACCATTGACCAGTTCAAATGTGACTAACCCGATTCAATTGCCCTAAATTACTTTGAACCTGGACAGGTGTCTGGCCACTGCCTCAGCCTTCTGTAACAGCTGGTGATATGGTAGGGGGGTTCCCTCAATGCTGCTGAATAACAAATTCACCATGTTTTACATTACCTGTGAATTAAATAAAATATAAGGCATCATCCCTCCTGCTGGCTGTGGAGGGAGGGAGGGAAGGAGGGAGGGAGGGAGGGAGGGAGGGAGGGAGGGAGGGAGGGAGGGAGGGAGGGAGGGAGGGAGGGAGGGAGGGAGGGAGGGAGGGAGGGAGGGAGGGAGGGAGGGAGGGAGGGAGGGAGGGAGGGAGGGAGGGAGGGAGGGGAAGGTCAGGACTATCTTTTGCCTGGTGACTGCATGGCAGGACACATACACTCTATGTCCAATCCCATTAGGTCTGATCTCCTCCGGGGTCCTGGCCTCCAATCAGACAATTACATATTAATATCTCCCTTAATGGGTTTACCACAGTGTATTACCTGGCACCATACCCCTGTCCCTAAGGTTTACCACAGTGTACTACCTGGCACCATACGTCTGTCCCTAAGGTTTACCACAGTGCATTACCTGGCACCATATCTCTGTCCCTAAGGTTTACCACAATGTATTACCTGGCACCATATCTCTGTCCCTAGGTTTACCACAGTGTATTACCTGGCACCATACCCCTGTCCCTAAGGTTTACCACAATGTATTACCTGGCACCATATCTCTGTCCCTAGGTTTACCACAATGTATTACCTGGCACCATATCTCTGTCCCTAAGGTTTACCACAGTGTATTACCTGGCACCATACCCCTGTCCCTGAGGTTTACCACAGTGTATTACCTGGCACCATACCCCTGTCCCTGAGGTTTACCATAATGTATTACCTGGCACCATACCCCTGTCCCTAAGGTTTACCACAATGTATTACCTGGCACCATATCTCTGTCCCTAGGTTTACCACAATGTATTACCTGGCACCATACCTCTGTCACTAAGGTTTACCACAGTGTATTACCTGGCACCATACCCCTGTCCCTGAGGTTTACCACAGTGTATTACCTGGCACCATACCCCTGTCCCTGAGGATTACCACAATGTATTACCTGGCACCATACCCCTGTCCCTGAGGTTTACCACAATGTATTACCTGGCACCATATCTCTGTCCCTAAGGTTTACCACAGTGTATTACCTGGCACCATATCTCTGTACCTGAGGTTTACCACAGTGTATTACCTGGCACCATATCCCTGTCCCTAAGGTTTACCACAGTGTATTACCTGGCACCATATCTCTGTACCTAGGTTTACCACAGTGTATTACCTGGCACCATATCCCTGTCCCTAAGGTTTACCACAATGTATTACCTGGCACCATATCCCTGTCCCTAAGGTTTACCACAATGTATTACCTGGCACCATATCCCTGTCCCTAAGGTTTACCACAGTGTATTACCTGGCACCATATCCCTGTCCCTAAGGTTTACCACAATGTATTACCTGGCACAAGCATTTCGATACACCCGCAATAACGTCTACTAAATTATTGTATGCGGCCAGTAAAACTGTGATTTGCCCCCGAATACAACAGGCGTAAACGTCACTGTGAAATGTTTACTTACGAGCTATTTCCCACCAATGCAGAGTTAAAAAGTAAGACAATGTGCAAATAAAAATGTCAAATAGTAACACAATAAATAAAAACGATGAGACGATCTCCTAGGAGTGCCGGTACAAACTCAGTGTGCAGGGGTAGGAGGTACAGTAGTTGAGGTAATACGTAGGTAGGAGTAGGTAGGAGTAAAGTGACGCGGCAGTCAGGATAGATAATAAACAGAGGGGCAGCAGCATATGTGAAGAGTGTGAACGTGTGTGTGTGTGTGTGTTGGAGTGTCAGTGTAAATATGCCTGAGTGTTTGGATAGAGTCCAGAGAGTGTGCATAGAGTCTGTGTAAGAGAGTCGGTGCAAAAAAGGGTCAATGCAATAATCCGGGGAGCCATTTAATTAACTGTTCAGCAGTCTTATGGCTTGGGGGTAGAAGCTGTTGAGGTGCCTTTTGGTCCTGTTCTTATGAACAGGGACAATGGTGGTCTGCATGGAACGTGATGGGGTGACAGACTGGGATAAGATGATGTTGAAAATGTCCGTGGTCTGCGCATGCTCTGGGAACGCACCTTGGTATTCCTAGGGCTGTGGCAGTCATTACATTTTGTCGGCAAGTCAATTTCAAGCATATAACTGCCGGTGTGACTGTAATTGACCATTAATTAACATAAACACATGTAGCATCTCCTAGCTTCAACGCATAGCCTACTAGCCACTGATGCGGACCTTTGGAACATCTACATTTAAAAAAGTCTAATAAATCCGTTATTTATTTTAGACAGGTCTAAGAAACATGAACAGAATAGCATACTGAGTTGTCCTTATGTTAGGCCCTGATATGGCTATGCCATGTGGCTGGGGGGGTACACTAGTTCATTTAGCAGATTTGCTTACAATTCTGTGGCAATGTTTTTTATTATTTCATAGTATGAAGAATATAATTGAACATAGCTGAATAAAATGTGGCCTGCTCGCCTCCCTACCATTGAGGAAGTACAGTTCCCGCTCAGCCCAGTCAAAACTGTTCGCTGCTCTGGCCCCCCAATGGTGGAACAAACTCCCTCACGACGCCAGGACAGCGGAGTCAATCACCACCTTCCGGAGACACCTGAAACCCCACCTCTTCAAGGAATACCTAGGATAGGATAAGTAATCCTTCTCACCACCCCCCCTTAATGATTTAGATGCACTATTGTAAAGTGGCTGTTCCACTGGATGTCAGAAGGTGAATTCACCAATTTGTAAGTCGCTCTGGATAAGAGCGTCTGCTAAATGACTTAAATGTTAAATGTTAAATGTTAAAATAGAAAGGATGATTTCTCCAAACGATTTCCAAGGAAGTGCGCACATGCGCTATTCTGTGTTGAGCGATTAACAAAGAAACAGGTTCTCCTATATGCTTAATTTAGAGTTATTTAAGCAAGTAATTAAGTTATTTAAGCTTTACAAACGTTGGGCTATATGATTAGAGTTTTAGTACATTCTAAGGTATCGTGATGTGACTCAAATGATAGTTTGAAAAAAGTTGCATGAAATGCATGAGCTCTGATTTGTTTGTTTTTTGTCACGCCCTGGTCTTAGTATTTTGTGTTTTCTTTATTATTTTGGTCAGGTCAGGGTGTGACATGGGTTTAATATGTGGTGTGTTTTATCTTGTTTTTTTTGTAAGTGTTGGGATTGTGAATTAGTAGGGTTATCTAGAAAAGTCTATGGTTGCCTGAAGTGGTTCTCAATCAGAGGCAGGTGTTTATCGTTGTCTCTGATTGGGAACCATATTTAGGCAGCCATATTCTTTGAGTGTTTCGTGGGTGATTGTTCCTGTTAGTTTGCACCAGTTTAGGCTGTTTCAGTTTTCACGTTACGTTTCTTGTTTTGTAGTGTTTGTTTGTTTTATTAAACATGAATCTAAATAGCCACGCCGCATTTTGGTCCGACTCTCCTTCTCCTTCGAAGAAAGCCGTTACATTTTTGTGCAGACTGCACACACTTCATCAGTCTCTCATTCATAATTTGACAGGCCCTTTATAGCAGCATCGTCCTTGTGTGGCCGTAATGCTCCCTAAAGAAATCCATGGCCGTCGTGCCCTTGGGATGAATACAATCATTATAATTCCCTTCTCCCAGCTGCCGTGCGCTGAAGCAGCTCTCACTCGCATGGCTCTCTCAGATATCTCAATTCTTATTAGCCAATGCCAGTCACGTGATTGGTCCATCTAACAGATGTCGCAGCTAAGAAGTAGGCTACAAGTGAAGAGAGACACATCGGGAATGGAACTGCGCACATCCCTCTTATCGAATTCCGAGGTGTATATTGAAGATGTTAGAAGAACTGTTCACCTTTACCCTACTTTTCCTCAGCCAACATGATGAGTAGGCCTAACTAACAGCAAAAACACTAGCCTATGTCAATATACTATTCCCCCATGGTACAAAAGTTAACCTATTCTATTGGTCAACTTGTGCTTCTGTGCAAGAAATAAATATTCCAAAATATACTTTGGAACAGTTGTAGGATGCGATAACAGGAGGTTGGTGGCATGTTAATTGGGAAGGATGGGCTTGTGGTAATGGCTGGAGCAGAATCAGTGGAATGATATCAAATACATCAAACACATGGTTTTCATGTGTCTGATGCCATTCCGTTTGCTCCGTTCCAGACATTATTATGAGCCGTCCTCCCTTCAGCAGCCTCCACTGGATGCGATAGATCTCAAATACATACAACCACTCGCATCAAAACAACTTTTAAAAGCAATGAGGCTGATGCAACAGATCAGAGTGTTTAGCTTAAAATGTTGATAAACTATTAGGCTATTTCTTCACATGATAAGCGCAGCAATGTGCACACGGCATAAGCGTGAATGTTCCTCAATGCAATCGGCGATGTCATCTACAAAATTGCTTCCAACACTCTTCTCAGCAAACTGGATGTAGTTTATCACAGTGCCATCCGTTTTGTCACTAAAGCACCTTATACTACCCACCACTGCGACTTGTATGCTCTAGTCGGCTGGCCCTCGCTACATATTCGTCGCAAGACCCACTGGCTCCAGGTCGTCTACAAGGCCATGCTAGGTAAAGCTCCGCCTTATCTCAGTTCACTGGTCACGATGGCAACACCCATCCGTAGCACGCGCTCCAGCAGGTGTATCTCACTGATCATCCCTAAAGCCAACACCTCATTCGGCCGCCTTTCGTTCCAGTACTCTGCTGCCTGTGACTGGAACGAATTGCAAAAATCGCTGAAGTTGGAGACCTTTATCTCCCTCACCAACTTCAAACATCAGCTATCTGAGCAACTAACCGATCGCTGCAGCTGTACATAATCTATTGGTAAATAGCCCACCCATTTTCACCTACCAGTTTTTATTTATTTACTTTTCTGCTCTTTTGCACACCAATATCTCTACCTGTACATGATAATTTATCAATACAGTGTTAATCTGCAATATTGTAATTATTCGCCTACCTCCTCATGCCTTTTGCACACATTGTATATAGACTCCCGCCTTTTTTTTCTACTGTGTTATTGACTTGTTAATTGTTTACTCCATGTGTAACTCTGTGTTGTCTGTTCACACTGCTATGCTTTATCTTGGCCAGGTCGCAGTTGTAAATGAGAACTTGTTCTCAACTAGCCTACCTGGTTAAATAAAGGTGAAATAAAAAAATTAAAAAAAAATTAAAAAATCAATTAGCGGGAAAAACACTGTTCTTAAAAGTGACCGGCAAATGCAATTGTGCATGTCATGCTTTATTATAAAGGTGCATTTTTATGGTGAAAATTATCTTCCCAAAACTCAAGCGCCGCCTATGTATGCCAGTTAGGCTCTACACCAGTTGTAAATCAGATTAATGTGCTTAATTTTAAGAAGTTATTTGGCCATTTTAGTTATGATACAAACCTTATCAAAACATGGACTACATATAGGCCTATGGGCTAGGCTACATGAGGTGTGCGACTATGATTTGAAAAAGTTGCATAAAAAGGCATGCAATGTTTCTTGACGCACCCATCCTGTTAGCGGGATCATTTTCATCAACACCCGCTGAATTGCAGCGGCTCAGGTCCTCCGAGAGAGAAAGAAAGAGAGAAAGAGAGAATTAGAGAGAGCATACTTAAATTCACACAGGACACCGGAAAAGACAGGAGAAGTACTCCAGATATAACAAACTGACCCTAGCCCCCCGACACATAAACTACTGCAGCATAAATACTGGATGCTGAGACAGGAGGGGTCAGGAGACACTGTGGCCCCATCCGATGATACCCCCAGACAGGGCCAAACAGGAAGGATATAACCCCACCCACTTTGCCAAAGCAGAGCCCCCACACCACTAGAGGAATATCTTCAACCACCAACTTACCATCCTGAGACAAGGCCGAGTATAGCCCCAAAAGATCTCCGCCACGGCACAACCCAAGGGGGGGCGCCAGCCCAGACAGGAAGATCACATCAGGGATTCAACCCACTCAAGTGACGCATCCCTCCTAGGGTCGGCATGAAAGAGCACCAGTAAGCCAGTGACTCAGCCCCTGTAATAGGGTTAGAGGCAGAGAATCCCAGTGGAAAGAGGGGAACCGGCCAGGCAGAGACAGCAAGGGTGGTTTTTTGCTCCAGAGCCTTTCCGTTCACCTTCCCACTCCTGGGCCAGACTACACTCAATCATATGACCCACTGAAGAGATGAGTCTTCAGTAAAGACTTAAAGGTTGAGACCAAGTTTGCGTCTCTCATATGGGTAGGCAGACCATTCCATAAAAAATGGAGCTCTATAGGAGAAAGCCCTGCCTCCAGCTGTTTGCTTAGAAATTCTAGGGACAATTAGGGGGCCTGCGTCTTGTGACCATAGCGTACGTGTAGGTATGTACGGCAGGACCAAATCAGAGAGGTAGGTTGGAGCAAGCCCATGTAATGCTTCGTAGGTGAGCAGTAAAACCTTGAAATCAGTCCTTGCCTTGACAGGAAGCCATTGTAGGGAGGCTAGCACTGGAGTAATATGATCAAATTATTCTGTTTGAGTTTTTGCTTGTAAACAGTAAAGTAAACGTCAGAGTAAGTCCTCCAGAGTGATAGTGCCTCTTGTGGCGCAGGAGACAGCTTGTTGAGTGTCTGATTAGTGCCTGATTAGTACCGTTCTTGTTTTGTGGTGGGATGTAGATTGCAGTGACGATACATGTGTTGCCAGAAAGGTTTTTCAGGGATGAACAATGCCACCTGAAGTGGACTCTTAATGACAATGACGGCCATTTGTTCAATGGTATTAGATGGCGATCCTGATAGGGTCGTTGTTTTTGGGCAATGGGCATTGCATCTTGTCGGCTGTACTAGTGTGTCATCTATATCACAGGATGTAAACTAGGTGAGAGCAATCTCTTTATTTCGGGGACATGAGTCAACGGAGAATGTTCAGATAACCTCATTAACCTTGATTAGGTACTGTACAACAGTCCATCTCTCCTATGACTCAGTCGGTCACGCTGACAAAAAAAAAAATCTCCAATGTTCACAGCAGCATTTGGAAGTAGGCCCATACTGCACACAAGGTGGGAAAGGACAAAGAGTAAACGTATGTGTTATGACAATGGCACTACTCTAAGCCAAGAACATAATGACAAAGCAATAAAATAAAACAAAACACATATATAATGTGAAAAATATCTAATCCAGGGGTGTGTTTTGAGCATCTGTTTTTGAAATGAAAGGAAGGTAATTAAACGTTTGAGTGTGTACAAAATGGTGATAAGCGGATTCCTGACCCATGCAGAACGGTTCTCATGGTTCTCCGTTCTGTGATAGATGAGAACACTCGCTGGGAGGTAGATTCATCACTAAAGCCTTCCTTATTATGTTTCATTTGCTAGCTATGCAGGGCAACAAAACCATGAAGCCGTTTGTTTTCTTTAGTGAGCCAACCTGCTTAGTTTTAATAGGACTAGCTGAGGGTAGTCCCTCAGTAAAACAGACCTCATATTTACATGTTGAAGTGAGTGTGGAGAGAGTGGGGGTATGAGGGCGGAGGGTGTGCTTGTGTGTGTATGTGTGAGCAGGTGCTTGCATTCATATGTTGGTGCGGGTGCGTGTACTCCTGCATGTGTGTCTGTAGGAAGCCTATGTATGTGTGTGCGTATGTTCCCTTGTGTGTGCAAACGGTGTGATGCAGAAGTGCAATGCTTTGGTCTGGCGCTGAGAAGTTCCTCTACCATTCTTTTACTCTGCCTCACGGCAGCATCCCCAGTAGGATTCATGTGTTGCTTCCTCTCACCAGACACTTTGCAATCCCGCCAGCAGTCCAGCCTTTGCTGAGATCTCCTGCCTGCTTGGGAGGGATGAGGAGTGTGATGTTATTTAACAGCTCATTTAGCAGTCAAGTAAAGGACGTTTACCTCAGAGGTGTAATGGCCTCTGGGACTGGATGTGCAGTCGAACACCCACTGTTCAGCATCTTACTGCTCTACATGTGCTGGTGATTGGTAGAAAAGATACAACATTAAAAAGACATCACAACTGACAAGAAACTGCATGTTTCTGTGTAGCATTTTTTAAATTATTCTTGGCATATCCATATTGCTAATAATGCTTGTGGTAAATGAAATGCTTTTAAGTGTCTGGAAATACATTACATGACCGAAAGTATTTGGACACCTGCTCCTCAAACATCTCCTTCCAAAATCATGGGCATTAAAACGGTTGGTCCCTCCTTTGCTGCTATAACAGCCTCCAATGTTCTGGGAATGCTTTCTACTAGATGTTGTAACATTGCTGCGGGGACTTGCTTTCATTCAGCACAAGAGCATTAGTGAGGTCGGGAAACGATGTTGGGCGATTAGGCCTGACTCGCAGTTAGCGTTCCAATTCATCCCAAAGGTTTTTGATGGGGTTGTGGTCAGTGCTCTGTGCAAACTATTTCTGTATGAACCTTGATTTGTGCACAGGGATAGTGTCATGCTGAACTGTTGTCACAAAGAATACCCTAGAATGTCATTGTATGCTGTAGCATTAAGATTTCCCTTCACTGGAACTAAGGGGCCTAGCCCAAATTATGAAAATCAGCCCCAGACCATATTTCCTCCTCCACCAAACTTTACAGTTGGCACTATGCATTGGGGCAGGTAGCGTTCTCCTGGCATCCGCCAACCCAGATTTGTCAGTCGGACTGCCAGATGGTGAAGCGTGATTGATCCCTCCAGAGAACACCTTTCCACCGCTCCAGAGTCCATTGGCGGGAAGCTTTGCACCACTAAAGCCAACGCTTGGCCAACGCTCGGCTGCTCAGCCATGGAAACCCATTTCATGAAGCTCCTGATGAACAGTTCTTGTGCTGACGTTGCTTCCAGAGGCAGTTTAGAACTCTGTAGTGAGTGTTGCATCCGAGGACAGAATTTTTTCACGCGCTACATGCTTCAGCACTTGGCACTCATTTTCTGTGAGCTTGTGTGGCCTACCACTTCCCGGCTGAGCCGTTGTTGCTCCTAGACCTTTCCACTTCACAATAACAGCACTTACAGTTGACCTGGGCAGCTTTAGAAAGACATTTGACAAACTGACTTGTTGGAAAGCTGGCATTCTATGACGGTGCCACGTTAAAAGGCACTGAGCTCTTCTGTAAGTCCATTCTACTGCCAATGATTGTCTATGGAGATTGACATGGATGCGTGCTCAATTTTATACACCTGTCATCAACGGGTGTGGCTGAAATAGCCAAATCCATCATTTTAAGGGGTGTCCACATACGTTTGTATATATAGTGTATGTGTAATTGGGTGAAAGATTTCCTTTTTTTAGAAATGTATGTGCAATTAAAAACTGCTTAGTCAAATCCTCACTTGAGGTACTAACTCTGACTTTCCCGTTAATCATGTTTTTTTTTATGAAATACTTGTGGAGTTACTTGCTTGGATCTCAAGTTACCGTAAAATACAGTATGTCGCAGTGTTGCCAGCTTAACTTTTCATTTTGGAATATAGGAGATGAACTGCCAAGTTGCCTCTGGAATGTACTAGATAAACTACAGTACCTTAATAAATCCACCTCTCCCTACCGCACAATCACACACGCACCCCACACAAAGCACAAAATGTCAGCACGTCACATCAAACTCACACACGCTGCCAAATATGGCCAAGAGTATGTGTGTGTCTTGTGCTGTCCACACACATATCAGAAAGCTATGTGTAAATCCTCTTGTGTAAAATGTCTGACATAGTCATGATGGCTGGTCTAAAAATAGCTACTTTGTCTCTGTTCCCTTTACATGCTGCCTGAGTATGGCCTCGCAGATTGGAGCCTGCTCAACTTGATCCCCTTTTTTTTCTCCCACTGCCTGACAATTGTCCTGACAACCGAAGCAGAATTCTCTCACAGGAAGAGGAGAGACGCAGGGATGGAGGCATGCTGCAAAAAGGCACCATGACTGTCCTCCCCGGTCCTCCTTCACTCCTCTGTAATGTCCCTGCTTCCCCCGTAACCACGCCCTCCCTCCTGGCTGGACTTACCAGAACAGGGTTTGTCATCTGTGATAAAGTACCCACAATCTGGGAAGGCTCAGCTCTGGATGGTTATTACATTAGGTCAGTGCGTTCTAATGGAGAAGGTCCTGCGGACCATGTCATCGCCACTAGGCAACAGGGGAGAAGAAGCAGAACCGTATTACTCCCTCACACTCAACATCAACCCCAAACTCTCTCAAACACACACACACACACACACACACACACACACACACACACACACACACACACACACAAACACACACACACGCACGCACACACACACAGGACAGGAACCCTAAACATATAAACAATTATCCATGTCTGCTTCGAAAGGCACACGGCTCTGTCAGATTCTATTTATTTGATTGCTACATAGAATTAGTTGGCATCTTTTCGGCATGTGTTTGCTTGAGCGTGACGCAATATGAACGGCATGTGTGTCTGTCTGTGAACACGCTCTGGGTGACGACACATTTCGTCTATAGTGTTAGACATTTAGAGTTCCAGTTTGCAAAGTATCCACCCCCCCCACCCCCATCCCATCCCTTTGTGACAGTAAAATATGGTTAAAAGGTTGGCTGAAAGCAAACATACCATAACTATCAGAAACTCCATGTACTCCATAATACAAACTGTTCATTTTCAAGGTCATAAAAAGTCCAATGAACTCTGTGGAACTTTTCCTCTCTCTTTTCTAAGAAGGACATTTCTCTGCGTCAGAATTATCACTGCTCAGGTGTCTGGTGAAAAAAAAACATCAGCTGCCAACTCAACCTGAGGGCCACAATTAGCGTTGAGCAGCTGCTGTGCTTTTTGTGCCGCGACGACTGAACACGCTGCGGACACCATGGACACAGCCTGTCAGCCACGGCTACATCAAACACACACACACACACACACACACACACACACACACACACACACACACACACACACACACACACACACACACACACACACACACACACACACACACAGACAAATCGGTTCTTCTCCATGTCCAAACCACACAATTTGTTTGGTTTTGTTAGTTCTTGCATGTGTTTATCATACTGTGAGACCCCATATGTTGCTGTATCGTAGTCTCATCCAGTATGTACACATTCAGTGTACATTTATCACATCTTTCAGTGGAGGTTGGTTGAGACGCCAGGCAGACATGAAGCCTGTCCTCCTTCCATTTCCACATCATTGTGCTGACCAGCTGGACATCGTCTACACACCGATAGGTCCCCAACTCAAATAGCTTGTTGACCCCCTGTAGAGAACAGACTGTGGGCCCTGGGTAACGCTGTGGTCAGTACAGCATCAATGGCCCCGGTGGCACATATAATGAGAGACACTGGCTGTGTGTATGATCTGAATCAGAGAGAACCACTTCTTTCTTCTCCCATGCTAGATCTACTGAGCTGTATGGGCAGAGACTAGTGTTTTAATGATTATTAGAAGAGTCAGAGAAGGGCTGGACAGATGGTCTTTTTTTAGAGGGATTCCTGATTAGAAACAGCTGTCACATGTTAAAGACGGAGCTACCTTAAATGATGCATCACACTCCTCCCATCCCTCACAACCGACTCTCATATAAATGGGCGTGGAAAGCCTCTGCGTTCAGCAATGATGTACGTACTGTGTTTATTTGATTTGGTTAACTTTTAGTTATTTAACGGAACCCAATTGAGACCCGTGTCTCAATTACAATGGTGCCCCGAGGACAAAAAAATGACATCAACACAGCAACAATATCTAATTTTTTTGAACTACAAGACAGCTTTAAGTACATTACATCAGGTTATTATTATAAGCTGCACACAAAGCAAAGCTTTGTAAACAAGTAGGGAGTATTAAAGTGATGTGCAGGACCTTAGTGAGGCCTAGCTGACCTTCTGATACAGGATGCAGTGATGAGTATTAAAACTATCACCTGTAATAAAGTGCAGGGAGCTATGCTGCCCTACTAAGCAAAAAGGCAGTAACTGTTCATTTGGTCCAAAATGTCATTTTTTCTACTTTAAATACATGCTTAATCATGTGGACAAGCATCCTGCCTCTATTGTATTGTGTTTTGGAGAAAATGGGGGTCATGCTAGCAGTAACAGCAAAATGTTACTGTGAAACCAGGTAACTGAACTCACTGCCTTTTAGCTTGGTTTCAACCTGCCATTGGCTGCAGTTATGGCCTTTTACCTTGGTATCATATCATTTTTCTGATAGTGATACAATACAACCTGTATGACACTGACTGACAGCTACACACAGACACATTGCTAATCTAGGGACACCACATCATGGCACAGCATTCCCAGGAGAGAATGATGGTTGAACTTGCTCTGAAACACAGACACCCAGACACTGGTAAGAACTAGTTAGCTAAGTAGACCTAGCTAGCTAACTAGCTATTGAGCATAAACTACCAATGCTACCGGCTCCCATAACATGAGATCTGCAGTTGATACTAACTTCAATCTATTAGCCCTGTAATGAATTATATTCTGAAATTTCATCTGATGGTTTCTTTGAATCAGTACACCACACACACAATTTCTAGCCAGTGACAGCCACCGAGCTAGAACTGACGTACCCCTACCAAAATGTAAAACCTACCTTGTGCGACCTGCTCCAATATGAGGCGATCAGCAATTTATACCAGCTTCAATCTATTATACCTAGAATGAATTTAATCCCCATTATTTGATGGTGGCGTATGCAATTAGCACAACAAGTTCTGGCATGCCAAATGTGTGCTCAATGTGTCTGATTTGGTGCCATCATTACATGAATGAGGGAAAAAACTGTTTCGCCAAAATGACTTCCACCAATCCCTGTGACCTACAGTAGATGAATATAGTATCTATGTGGATTAAAGTTGCCAGGTGAGGGTGCATTAGGACTGTACAACCACGTCAATTCTACGTTTTATTCCTGTCAATGTCCTTCCATACAATGTAAATACGCATTATAGCTATAAGAGTCCAAAAAGATGGACACCAAGCTGTGTCCTCTGATGCCTTCAAATCGAAGGCAGTTGTCACGACTTCCGCCGAAGTCGGTCCCTCTCCTTGTTCAGGTAGCGTTCGGCGGTCGACGTCACTGACTTTCTAGCCATCGCCGATCCACTTTTCATTTTCCAATTGTTTTGTATTTTGTTTTCTACACACCTGGTTTCTATTCCCCAATTATATGTTCATTATTTAACCCTGTTTCCCACATGTTTGTGTGCGTGTTTGTTCTATGTTGATGGCTGTATCTGATGGCTGGAATTTTGTTGCCGGGTTTTGTATTTACGCCCGTTTATGTGTGGTACCGGTATACCACAAATGGTATCTTAGTGGAAGACACACAAAGAATGCAGTTTCAACTCTGTTACACTGCCAGTAATTACACTCCTCTTTTATTAATAGCATAAATGAGAAATATAGTAAACTAAGAAATCTACACAAAATACTCTGTCAAAGTGGAAGAATTCTATTTATTTTTTTGAAAATATTGATAGAAATTAAATAACTAAAATATAGTAATTGCGTAAGTATTAATCTCCCTGCACCAACACATGCTAGAAACATGGTTGGCACTTATATACAGCAGTGAGTCTTCTTGTGTACGTCTCTAAGAGCTTTACACACCTGAATTGTGCAATATTAGCCCTTAATTGTTTTCATACGTCTTAAACTCTGTCAAGAAAGACATTTTTAAACCTCTGCCATAGATTTTCAAGCAGATTTAAGTCAAAACTCTAACTTGGCCACTCAGGAACGTTCACTGTCTTCTTGGTTAGCAACTCCAGTGTATATTTGGTCTTGTGTTGACGGTTATTGTCCTGCTGAAAGGTGAAGTCTTTTCCCAGACTGAAGCAGGTTTTCCTCTAGGATTTTGTATGTGCTTCGCTCCATCCCGTTTATATTTATCTGTAAAAAAAACGTTCCAGTATTTGCTGATGTCAAGCATACCCATAACATGATGCAGCCACCTCCATGCTTGAAAATAAGGAGGCAGATACTCAGTAATGTGTAGTGTTGGATTTGCCCCAAACATAAGGCTTTGCATTTAGGCCAAACATTTTTTTTTTCCAGTATTACTTTAGTGCCTTGTTGCTTACACTATGTATGTTTTGTAATATTAAATCATTTAACCTCTTACACCTATCGTGGCGCTATTTCATTTTTGGAAGAAAAACGTTCCCGTTTTAAACAAGATATTTTGTCACAAAAAGATGCTCGACTATGCATATAATTGCTACTGTTCGAAAGAAAACACTCTGACGTGTCCAGAAATACAAATATCTTCTCTGTGCGTGCCCTTTAACGTGAGCTTCAGGCAAAACCAAGATGACTTGGCATCCAGGAAATGACAAGGATTTTTGAGGCTCTGTCTTTCATGATCTCCTTATATGGCTGTGAACGCAAGAGGAATGAGTCTGCCCTTTCTGTCGTTTCCCCAAGGTGTCTGCAGCATTGTGACGTATTTGTAGGCAGATCATTGGAAGATTGACCATAAGAGACCACATTTACCACGTGTCCGCCCGGTGTCCTGCGCCGAAATTGGTGCGCAAAAGTCACCTGCCAGTATTTTTCCATGGGAGAAAAGAGAGAGAAGCAAGCTTCCACGAACTGCATGTCAATGAAGAGATATGTGAAAAAACACCTTGAGGATTGATTCCAAACAACGTTTGCCATGTTTCGGTCGATATTATGTAGTTAATCCGGAAAAAGTTTCACGTTGTAGGTGACTGCATTTTCGGTTCGTTTCGGTAGCCAGGCGCAATGTAGAAAACGGAACGATTTCTCCTACACACAGACGCTTTCAGGAAACACTGCGCATCTGGTATGTGGCTGGGAGTCTCCTCATTGAAAACATCAGAAGCTCTTCAAAGGTAAATGATTTTATTTATTTGGTTATCTGGCTTTTGTGAAAATGTTGCGTGCTACATGCTACACAAAATGCTATGCTAGCTTTGCATACTCTTACACAAATTAGTCAATTTCTATGGTTCAAAAGCATATTTTGAAAATCTGAGATGACAGTGTTGTTAAGAAAAGGCTAAGCTTGAGAGCAAACGCATTATTTTAATTTTATTTGCGATTTTCAGAAATCGTTAACGTTGCGTTATGCTAATGAGCCTGAGGCTTAGTCACAATCCCGGATCCGGGATGGGGAGTTTCAAGAGGTTAAATCGTTATTGTGGAGTCATTACAATGTGGTTGATCCATCTTCAGTTTTCTCCCATCACAGACATTGCACTTTGTAACTGTTTTACAATCACCAATGGCCTCATGGTAACATTCCTGTCCTTTCATTCCTGTCCTGCAGCGCAGTTCAGAAGGATGACCATGCTTAAAAAGATATTCAATGTTTGATTTGATATTGTTACTGATCTATCAATCACTGTCCTTTTATGAGGCTTTCGAAAGGCTCCCTGGTCTTTGTAATTGAATCTGTGCTTGAAATTCAAGACTGGACTGAGGGACCTTACAGATGTTGTATGTATGGGGGACAGAGGAAGGGTTAGTCATTAAAAAATGATGTCAAACCCTATTATTATATAGTCCATGTAACACATTCTGTGATTTGTTGAACTTTTTGGCAACAATGCAAAACGTTATGTTTAGTGTAAAAGCAACACAGCTCATCACCCTGAACACACCATCCCCACTGTCAAACATGGTGGTGGCAGCATCATGGTTTGGGCCTGCTTTTCTTCAGCAGGGACAGGGAAGATGGTTCAAATTGATGGGAAGATGGATGGAGCCAAATACAGGACCATTCTGGAAGAAAACCTGATGGAGTCTGCAAAAGACCTGAGACTGGGACGGAGATTTGTCTTCCAACAAGACAATGATCCAAAACATAAAGCAAAATCTACAATGTAATGGTTCAAAAATAAACATATCCAGGTGTTAGAATGGCCAAGTCAAAGTCCAGACCTGAATCCAATCGAGAATCTGTGGAAAGAACTGAAAACTGCTGTTCACAAATGCTCTCCATCCAACCTCACTGAGCTCGAGCTGTTTTGCAAGGAGGAATGGGAAACAATTTCAGTCTCTCGATGTGCAAAACTGATAGAGACATACCCCAAGCGACTTACAGCTGTAATCACAGCAAAAGGTGGCGCTACAAAGTATTAACTTAAGGGGGCTGAATAATTTTGCACGTCCAATTTTTCAGTTTTTGATTTGTTAAAAAAGTTTGGAATATCCAATAAATGTTGTTCCACTTCATGATTGTGTCCCACTTGTTGTTGATTCTTCACAAAAAATACAGTTTTATATCTTTATGTTTGAAGCCTGAAATGTGGCAAAAGGTCGCAAAGTTCAAGGGGGCCGAATACATTCGCAAGGCACTGTAGTTTCAGATGTTTTCAGAAGATGGGCAAGGATTCTGCTGTCCTAGCTTCAGGGGGAAGCTGGTACCACCTCTGCCAGTACAGAGAAATGCTTGAATGCGGCTGAGTGGGAGCTGCCCTCCCATAGGGGTGGGAGGGCCAAGAGACCTGAGGTGGCAGAATAGTGTGCTCTGATTGGGGTGTAGGGTTTGAGCATAGCCTGAAGGTAGGGAGGAGGAGCAGGGCGACATGAGAGAACTTGGGAAGGTTGAAAACCAGGCAGGCTGCTTCATTCTGGATAAGTCATAAGGGTTTGATGGCATAAGTGGGGAGCACAGCAAACAGTGAGTTGCAGTAGTCCAGAAGGGAGAGGACAATTGCCTGGATTAGGACCTGCACCACTTCCTGTGTGAGGTAGGGTCGTACTTTATGGATGTTGTAGAGCATGAACCTGCAGGAGTGAGTCACTGTTTTGATGTTTGCAGAGAACGACAGGGTGTTGTCCAGGGTCACGCCAAGGTTTTTTGCACTCTGGGAGGGTGACACAGTGGAGTTGTCATCCGTGATGGAGAGGTCTTTGAGCGGGCAGGCCTTCTACGGGAGGAAGAGCAGTTCCGTCTTGTCGAGGTTGATCTTGAGGTGGGCCGACATCCAAGGTTATATATCTGCCAGGCACGCAGATATGCGTGTCGCTACTTGGGTGTCAGAAGGGGGTAAGGAAAAAAGTTGTTAACTTCTTGTTTCGAGCAATCCCGGATCTGGGATCCTATTCATAGCCTCAAGCTCATTAGCATAACGCAACGTTAACTATTCATGAAAATCGCAAATGAAATTAAATAAATTTATTTGCACTCAAGCTTAGACTTTTGTTAACAACACTGTCATCTCAGATTTTCAAAATATGCTTTTCAACCATAGCTAAACAAGCATTTGTGTAAGAGTATTGATAGCTAGCATAGCTATAAGCCTAGAATTCAGCCAGCAACATTTTCACAAAAACAAGAAAATCATTCAAATAAAATCATTTACCTTTGAAGAACTTCGGATGTTTTCAATGAGGAGACTCTCAGTTACATAGCAAATGTTCAGTTTTTCCTGAAAGATTCTTTGTGTAGGAGAAATCGCTCCGTTTTGTACATCACGTTTGGGTACCAAAAAAAAAAACGAAAATTCAGTCATCAAAACGGCGAACTGTTTTCCAAATTAACTCCATAATATCGACTGAAACACGGCAAACGCTGTTTAGAATCAATCCTCAAGGTGTTTTTCACATATCTCTTCATTGATATATCGTTCGTGGATGTCTACTTTGTCCTCTGAATCGCTTGGAAAAAGACGTGCAGTTGAAGATGACGCACCAATTTCGACGGAGGACACCGGGCGGACACCTGGCAAATGTAGTCTCTTATGGTCAATCTTCCAATGATATGCCTACAAATACGTCACAATGCTGCAGACACCTTGGGGAAACGATAGATCGGGCAGGCTCATTCCTTGCAAAATTCACAGCCATATAAGGAGACAATGGAAAACAGAGCCTCAAAAATCCTGCTCATTTCCTGTTTGAAGTTTCATCTTGGTTTCGCCTGTAGCATCAGTTCTGGGGCACTCACAGACAATATCTTTGCAGTTTTGGAAACGTCAGAGTGTTCTCTTTCCAAGTGTGTTTCTCTTTTTCAATTATATGCATAGTCGAGCATCTTTTTGTGACAAAATATTGCGCTTAAAACGGGCACGTTTTCTTATCCAATAATGAAATAGCGCCCCCATAGATGTAGGAGGTTAATTGTCATCCGCATAGCAATGATAGTAGAGACCATGTGAGGATATGACCGAGCTGAGTGACTTGGTGTATAGAGAGAAAATGAGAGGGCCTAGAACCGAGCCCTGAGGGACACCAGTAGTGAGAGTATGTGGTGCAGAAACATATCCTCTCCACATCACTTGGTAGGAGCGACCTGCCAATTAGTATGCAATACAAGATTGTGCATAGCCTTAGTTGCCCAGACCTGAGAGGGTGGAGAGGAGGTCTGATGGTTCATGGCATCAAAGGCAGCGAATAGATCTAGAACAATGAGAACAGAGGAGGGAGAGTCAGCTTTGGCAGTGCCGAGAGCCTCCGTGGCACAGAGAAGAGCAGTCTCGGTTGAGTGACCCGTCTTGAAGCCTGACTGGTTAGCGTCAAAACGATAATTCTGAGAGCAATAACGAGGAAGTTGATCAATGACAGCACCCTCAAGTGTTTTGGAAAGAAAAGAAAGACGGGATACAGGTCTATATTTTTGACGTCAGATGAGTCGAGTGTTGGTTTCTTGAGGAGGGGAGCAACTCGGGCCATTTTGAAGTCAGAGGGGATGCAGCCAGTAGTCAGGGATGAGTTGATGAAGGAAGTGAGGAATGGGGGAAGGTGTCCAGAGATGGTCTGGAGAAGGGAGGAGGGGATGAGGTCGAGCAGGCAGGTTGTCGGGCAGCCAGACCTCACTAGTCGCAGGATGCCATCTGGAGAGAGAGGGGAGAAGGAGGTCAAGGAATAGGGTAGTTCTGTGTGAGTGAGACCAGTGGACTCAATAGGCTGAGTGAATGAGTAGAGGATGTCGTAAACCTTTTTTTCAAAGGTATTGATAAATTCGTCCGCAGAGAGGGAGGAGGGAGGGGGAGGGGGTGGAGGATTAAGTCATGTGGAGAAGGTGCAAAAGAGTTTCCTAGGGTTAGAGGCAGAAGCTTGACATTTAGAGTGGTAAAAAGTGGATTTAGCAGCAGATACTGAGGAAGAGAAGGTAGAGAGTAGGGAGTGAAAGGATGATAGGTCCTCCAGAATTTAATTTAAGTTTTCCTCCATTTTCGCTGCACCTTGCCCTGTTCTGTAAGATCGCAATGAGTCACTCAACCACGAAGCAGGAGGGGAGGGCTGAGCTGTCCGGGAGGAAAGGGGACTGTGTGAGTCATAGGATGCATAAAGGCAGAATCAGGAGACAGAAGGGAGAAGGATTTAGCAGAAAGGAGAGATGATAGGATAGAAGAGGAGAGAGTAGTGGGAGAGAGAGCGAAGATTGCGACGGCACATGACCATCTGGGTTGGGGGCTGAGTGATTAGGGTGGAGGAAAGGGAGACAGAAAAGGAAACAAAGTAGTGATTCTGCGACCTGGAGGGGGGTTGCAGTGAGATTAGTATGTGAGCAGCCTCTAGTAAAGATGAGGTCAAGCGTGTTGCCTGCCTTGTGAATGGGAGGGGACTGGGAAAGGGTGAGGTCAAAAGAATTGGAAAGAAGGCAGACGTCAGGAGGTTGAAGTTGCCAAGTACGAAGATGCTGTGAGCCATCGTCAGGAAATGAGCTTATCAAGTTGGAACTCTCCAAGGGCACCTGGTGGGTGATAGATGACAATAATGTTAAGCTTGAGTGGACAGTGATAGCATGGAATTAAAATGAGGAGATGGACAGGTGAGAGAGGGAGAAAAGAGAAAATCTCCACTTAGGAGAAATGAGTAGACTTGTGCCACCACCGCAACAGCAAGATGCTCTCGGACTATGAGAGAAAACATATTCAGATGAAGAAAAAGCAGCTGGAATAGCAGTGTTCTCTGGGGTGAGCCATGTCTCCATCAGGGCCAAAAAGTAAAGGGACTGAAGGGCAGCGTAGACTGAAATGAACTCAACATTCTAAACCGTAGATCAGCAGTTCCAAACACTGCCAGAGACCCAGAATTCCACATGGGTTGTGCGCGCAGGTTACACTAAATTAGAAGGGTTGCAGCCAAGGAGTGGGGAGCATCTGTAAAGCCTACAGGGAGAGGTGTGAACAGGTATAGAAAACACACACTGTAAAATTTGATAATCTGTAAATATCTAGGTAAGACACTCAAGTGAGAGAGTGGTGTGAAGCCATCTTTGTTTCGGCGACGGTCACAGTTTTGTGACAAAAGTGCCACTGACACGACTTTTAATATGTGTTTTGAAGTGTGTTGAAGTGTAATGATATTATATTTATAGTACACTTAAGACATACTAGAACAATACATCTCATATTTGAATTATATTATTTGAATTGTTTGCATATTTAAGAATACTTTAGTATAAAAAAAAGAAAGCAGGGAAGTGTTGCTAAGGCACACAATGGTCGATTTTGGTAGACAGAAGGTGCTCTTTGGAAAAAGGGGTAAATTGGCATTCAAAAACAAATGAGGAGTACTCCCTGGCGAAGGCCATGCAGCCAAAATGAATCAGAGTTTTTAAACTTTGTTTCCATTGAACATACCATACAAATAAATGCATTTTAATTAAATATATAAAGTGCCTTGGTCCTCCTTTCTTTTGGATACTTTAGTATACTTGTAATATATAAACATGTATTTTTCCCCCTTGGGAATGAACTATTTATTATAATAAAGCATTCTATGCATCACTGCATTTGCTGACTTATGTAAACTGTAGTAGCCTACTATTCTTAAGGTATAATGGATAGTCATAATTTAGGCTAACAATATAACTCAATCACTGACTCAACAATGATAGAGTGAATATGCGCACTCAGTGTCAGCGAACCGATGCTATGGTCAGATGACATGAAACTTGTGCTCTTTGGTCACACATACCAGTGGTTTTGGTGTTGAAAAACAGAAACATATGCAGAAAAGTACCTGATACCTACGGTAAAATATGGTGGTGACTCATTGATGTTATGGGGCTATTTGGCTTCCACTGGTCCTGTGTCCCTTGTTAAGGTCAACTGCATCATGAACTTTACCAAGCACTAGGACATTTTAGCCCGAAAAGCTGGTTGCCTCTGTAAGGAGGCTGACATTTAGCTACAAGTGGGGGGCTAATACAGGCCAAGTTTATACGCTAAATAAAAATAAAACTGGCAACAATGAGGTCCAAAATAGAGGTATTTCCAAAGGGTTCACATACTTTTTCTTTCCACTGTACATATGGTATGCTACAGTAGAAGCGAAAAAACGATATACAGAAAATAAGGCACTTACTTTGATACAAACGCACACAAACGCACACACAAGGCCACGAAGGCAATGCAGGCGCTAGCCCGAAAATATGCTGGGGGTGGGGAAAGTTTGTGCAAGGCCTGTTCTAGCTAGAGATGCCTTCATACTTGATCTGCGGAAACACTGGTGGAGTGCTCGGACTCTCGTTGAAGAGAGAAGTTTGTACGGCTCAGTAAAGCCTCAAACATAAATTGTCGTACTTCACATGTGGGCTGCTACTTATGTGAATTAACGAGGCGGCGGAACACACCTCAATTCCAACTGTTGTTAGAAAAGGAAACTTGTTAGAAAATAATTTGCCTATAGATAATTAGCAGGTAGCATGCCTTGGTTTGAGGGCAACGCGGGTTAACTGTCCTGTTGCATAACAATCACATTTTGGAACAGGGATTGTGTTCTGACATCACATGCATTAAAAAAAACTCAGGCCTGGGGCAATCGTTAGCGATATTTGGAACTTCTGCGTGAAAAGGTTAAAGTCACCATTGGCCCCATGGTGATATCCCTGAGTGGTTCCCTTCCTCTCTGGGAACTGAGTTAGGAAGGACGCCGGTATCATTGTAGTGACTGGGTGTATTGATGCACCATCAAAACTGTAATTAATAACTTCATCATGCTCAAAGGGATATTCAATGTCAGTTTTTGTTTACACATCTACTAATAGGTGCTCTTCTTTTTCACGTTACTGACTCGAGACATTTCAGCTTTTCATTTTTAATGAATCATTAAAAAAATATAAACATAATTCCATTTTGATATGCAGAATTTATTTCCTTCTTAATGCATTTGAGCCAATCACTCATGTTGTGTCAAGGTAGAGGTGGTATACAGAAGACAGCCCTATTTGGTAAAAGACCAAGTCCATATTATGGCAAGAATAGCAAATAAGCAAAGAGAAATGACAGCCATCAATACTTTAAGACATGAAGATCAGTCAATCAGTAAAATGTCAAGAACTTTGAAAGTCTCTTCAAGTGCAGGCGCAAAAACCTTCAAGCGCTATGATGAAACTGGCTCTCATGAGGACCTCCACAGGAAAGGAAGACCCAGAGTTACATCTGCTGCAGAGGATAAGTTCATTAGAGTTAACAGCCTCAGAAATTGCAGCCCAAATAAATGCTTCACAAAGTTAAAGTTACAGGCACATCTCAACATGAACTGTTCAGAGGATACTGCATGAATCAGGCCTTCATGCTCAAATTGCTCCAAAGAAACCACTACTTTCTTGGGCAAGAAAACATGAGCTATGGACATTAGACTGGTGGAAATCTGTCCTTTGGTCTGATGAGCCAAATATGAGATTTTTGGTTCCAACCACAGTATCTTTATGAGACACAGAGTAGGTGAGCGGATGATCTCCACATGTGTGGTTCCCACCGTGAAGCATGCAGGAGGAGGAGATATAATGTCGTGGGGCTGCTTTGCTGGTGCCACTGTCAGTTATTTATTTAGTATTCAAGGCACTCTTAACCAGCATGGCTACCAAAGCATTCGGCAGCGATATGCCATCCCATCTGGTTTGCGCTTAGTGGGACTATCATTTGTTTTTCAACAGGACAATGACCCAAAACACACCTCCAGGCTGTGTAATGGCTATTTGACCAAAAAGGAGAGTGATGACCTGGCCTCCACAATCACCTGACCTCAACCCAATTGAGATGGTTTGGGATGAGTTGGACCGCAGAGTGAAGGAAAAGCTGTCAACAAGTGCTCAGCATATGTGGGAACTTCCTCAAGACTGTTGGAAAAGCATTCCAGGTGAAGCTGGTTGAGAGAATGCCAAAAGTATGCAATGCTGTCATCAAGACAAAGGGGGGCTACTTTGAAGAATCTAAAATATAACATATTTTTTAGATTTGTTTAACTCTTTTTTGGTTACTACGTGATTCCGTATGTGTTATTTCATAGGTTTGATGTCTTCCCTATTATTCTACAATGTAGAAAATAGTAGAAATGAAGAAAAACCCTTGAATGAGTAGGTACTGTATATCCCATTCATATTATTTCCCCTAATGTTATTAGCCTACCTCCCTTTTCTCTCTCTATTGTTGCTTCATTCGACAGTTAAATGAAATGACTAGAATTAGATGCATTCACTTCTCTTCACAAAGATTGAGGGGTTATGGCACTGAATTAATAACTGCTATAGCCTACCGCCATCGCACGTTCACTCTTCATTCAAAGTACCCTTGAGTTCTGTTCTATTGGATGCTGTATTTAACATTCAGCAAACAAGATCTTGCGTCCCTCTTCGAATAGCCTATTGGTATAAGAAATGCAAATATATATATATATTATAGCTTTTCCTGCACTGGTCTCTAAGAGCTAAAGAGCGTTTTTTTTAAGGAGAGAGGCCAGCGGAGCACAGGTGCGTGTTGTGCAATGGACAGAGGCTCTAAGTTAGAATCTTTTTATGCATAACCGAACACTAATTAGCAAAATA
The DNA here is from genome assembly GCF_036934945.1 of Oncorhynchus masou masou. Classification (NCBI taxonomy): domain Eukaryota; kingdom Metazoa; phylum Chordata; class Actinopteri; order Salmoniformes; family Salmonidae; genus Oncorhynchus; species Oncorhynchus masou. Next base: position 27,574,195 of record NC_088228.1, read on the forward strand.
TACAGCTAATACTGCATTGAATGTATTACCTGAAAGAGGTAGGCTATGACATCCATATATAGGGCTATATATCAAGTTAGAACAGGATGATCTATTTTGGATGCAATTTGAATGGAATTGATGGAGCGAGAGAAAAACTGCAAGAGTGTGCACTGATTTAAAGCAACAAAATTTGAGATATAGTCTGTTTTAAAACTGCACCTGCAATTAAAAAATATATATATGTTTAATAAAAAAAATAAGGTGACCCCCAAAAGCCAGATGGCGATAGGTAAATTAGACACGCATTCTGTCTTTATATTACTGTAGCAAAGACAATGCAAATTGGATCCTTTGTTCGTACCCCCCAGGGCATTTTAACTGATTCCAGAGGCTGATCCAAAACAAGAGGTATTCGGAGTGGGCTTCTGGTCCGACTCAGGAGGCGAGCACACCACCCATCGCTTCTGAGTATATTACTCGCTAATGTACAGTCTCTGGATAATAAAGTTAACCTTAACAAGCTCAGGGCGAGGATCTCCTTCCAGGGAGACATCAAGGACTGTAACATACTCTGTTTCACGGAAGCATGGCTCTCTCAGGATATACTGTCTGAGTCCAAACAGCCAGTTGGATTCTCAGTTCATCGTGCAGAACGGAATAAAGATCTCCCCCCGGGAAGAAGAAGGGTGGGGGGGTATGTTTCATGATTAACTACTCATGGTGTGATTGTGATAACATTCAGAAACTCAAGTCAGTTTGTTCCCCCGACCTAGAATACCTCACAGTCAAATGCTGACCATATTACCTCCCAAGATAATTATCTTCAGTTATAGTCACAGCTGTGCATATTCCCACGCAAGCCGATACCACGACGACCCTCAAAGAACTTCACTGGACTTTATGCAAACTGGAAACCACATATCCCGAGGCTGAATTTATTGCAGCTGGGGATTTTTAACAAAGCAAATTTGCGGAAAACACAACCAAAGTTCTATCAACACATTGACTGTAGTACTTCCGCTGCTAAAACACTTGACCACTGCTACTCCAACTTCCGGGATGCCTTACGACTCCATTTTGCTCCTCCCTTCCTATTGGCAGAAACTTAAACAGGATGTATCCGTGCTTAGGACTATTTAATGAAGTGTTTCGGGACATGTTGGGACAGGTTGTAGTGGTTTATATATACATTTTGGTCTATTCTGCTAACCACGCCCAGCATGTCTCGTTATTCAAATCTGTGCTGGGAAAACTGTTGGAGCACAATCTATATGTTAAACAAGAGAAGTGTTTGTTTTTCCAGGGTTCCTTTTTGGGCTAGCTCATAGTGGAGATGGAGGAGCAACGCGTCAGCGCAGTCAAGTCTTGGCCCATCCCCAACTCCGTGAAAGCAGTCCAGCGATTCCTGGGGTTTGCCAACTATTTCCGGAGGTTCATTCGGGGCTTCAGCATGATAGTCGCGCCTCTTACCTCCTTGCTGAGAGGAGGTCCCCAGCAGCTGCGTTGGATGGCGGAGAGGGCGTTCGAGACACTGAAGACACACTTCACCACTGCTCCCGTGCTGGCACAACCCGACCCCTCACTTCGCTTAATCATCGTTGTGGATGCCTCCAAAGTAGAAGTCGTGGCAGTGCTGTCCCAGCACACCGGAACCTCTCCAAAGCTGCGGCCCTGCGCCTTTACTCCAAGAAGCTGAGCCCCACACAGAGGAACTACGACATAGCGGACCAGGAATTATTGCCAGTCAAGAAGGCTCTGAAGGTGTGGAGGCACTGGATGGAGGGGTCAAAACACCCTTTCCTAGTGTGGATGGACTGGTTTTCCAAAGCTTGTCGCATCCGTCCTCTGCCTTGGCTCCCATCGGCCATGCAAACTGTGGAGGCTCTTTTAACGCACGTCTTCCGGCACTATGGGATCCCGGAGGACATTGTCAGACCGTGTTCCTCAGTTCACCTCGAGTGAATGGAAAGCATTCATGGAACGGCCTCAAGGCTAATGGGCAGGTGGAGAGGATCAAGCAGGAGGTGGGCAGGTTCGTGAGGTGTTAATGTCAGGTCCTACCGGGGGTGTGGGTGGATTTTCTACCTTGGGCTGAGTACGTGTAGAATTTTCTCTGCCACTCCTCCACTAACCTCAGTCTATTCCAGTGTGTGTTGGGGTATAAGCCGGCCCTGGCACCTTGGCATCCGAGCCAGACCAAGGCCCCTGCGGTGGATGAGTGGTTTCGGTGCACAGAGGAGACCTGGAACGCTGTGCACACTAGTCTCCAGTGGGAGCACAAGTAACAGGCCGACCGTCACTGCAGTGAAAACGACTGTCTTCTCTCCAGGCAACCGGGTTTGGCTCTCCACCCGGAACCTTCCCCTCCGCCTGCCCTGCCGGAAGCTGAGCCCGCGGTTTGTGGGGGCGTTTAAAGTCCTGAGGAGGGTTAATGAGGCAACTTACCGTTTGTAACTCCCTGCTGGACATCGAGAGGTCTGGCGTACTCGGACCGTGAAGTCCTGGATTTGAGGCATAAGGGTGGGGCGTCTCCAGTATCTCGTCGAGGGCTGGAGAGGGATACGGCCCAGAGGAGCGGTGTTGGGTTCCTGCGGTGGACATCCTGGACACTTCGCTGACCAGGGATTTTCATCGTCGGCGCACTGACCAACCCTCACCACATCCCTGTAGTCGTACCCAAGGCCGGTGTCGTCCGACTGCTGGTGCAGCGCGTCGAGGGGTACTGTCACGCATCCCCCCGGTACTGCAGCTCATTCTGTCCACCAGCTCCTTAGGTCCACTCCATCGGCCTTCTAGGCGTCACTGAACTGGATTCATTACCACCAATCCCAGACTGTCTTGTCTCATTTCGCACACCTGGTTCCCATTTACCCTGTTTAGTATGTGTATGTAAACTCAACAAAAAATAAACTTCCTCTCACTGTCATCTGTGTTTATTTTCAGCAAACTTTAACGTGTAAATATTTGTATGAACATAACAAGATTCAACAACTGAGACATAAACTGAACAAGTTCCACAGACAAGTGACTAACAGAAATTGAATAATGTGTCCCTGAACAAAGGGTGGGTCAAAATTAAAAGTAACAGTCAGTATCTTGTGTGGCCACCAGCTTCATTAAGTACTGCAGTGCATCTCCTCCTCATGGACTGTACAAGATTTGCCAGTTCTACAAGCCCTCAGTCCAGCCTCTCTCAGCCTATCGCCTGATGGAGGGATTGTGCATTCCTGGTGTAACTCGGGCAGTTGTTCTTGCCATCCTATACCTGTCCCGCAGGTGTGATGTTCGGATGTACCGATCCTGTGCAGGTGTTGAAACACGTGGTCTGCCACTGTGAGGATGATCAGCTGTCCATCCTGTCTCCCTGTAGCGCTGTCTTAGGTGTCTAACAGTACGGACATTGCAATTTATTGCCCTGGCCACATCTGCAGTCCTCATGCCTCCTTGCAGCATGTCTAAGGCACGTTCACACAGATGAGCAGGGACCCTGGGCATCTTTCTGTTGGTGTTTTTCAGAGTCAGTAGAAAGACCTCTTTAGTGTCCTAAGTTTTCACAACTGTGACCTTAATTGCCTACCGTCTGTACGCTGTTAGAATCTTAAGGACCATTCCACAGGTGCATGTTCATTAATTGTTTCAGGTTCATTGAACAAGCATGGGAAACAGTGTTTAAACCCTTTCCAATGAAGATCTGTGAAGTTGTTTGGATTTTGACGAATTATCTTTGAAAGATAGGGTCCTGAAAAAGGGGCGTTTCTTTTTTTGCTGTGTTTTTGTGCCCTCTGTTCCCCATTTCTGTTGGTCCTGTGAGTACCTGTGCTATTGCATTGGCTTCCATGCTACACGTTATTGTGCACTGGTTTTACGGGTCTTGTCCCATGTATTTTTTAGAGGTTTCCACCTCGCTCTTCTGTTTGGGTGGAGAAAATTAAAACCCCTATTACGTGTTCCTGTGCCTGTTTCCAATAATTAGACAACTTGACAATGTATTATTGCTTTGATTATTACGTGCTGTAACTTTTCTATCATTTCTCTATTTTCTCTCTCTCTCTCTGCATTGTTGGTAAGGGCCCATAAGTCAGAATTCCACTGTTAGTCCACACCTGTTGTTTATGAATTATGTGATTAATAAAACATGATTTGACACTAATGGTAATTGTGAGGCATAACAAATCATTTTGAGTTCCCAAGTAGTTCTCAAGGTTTAACTTATTGCACTCAGGTCTACCAGGAAATAAATGGTTTTATGGAAGATTACTGTTCAATGTTACATGCAACATGTACAAAATCATTTGGTTTTATGGACATCCATCCATCTTAGAAATTAATCATATTTTTCTCTGTGTCATTACTTGAGATTGACCAGACTCTCTCTCTGTTCTTGGAACACACATGGCATATATCTTATGTGGAGTTACTAAAGATGTGTTGGTTGAAGGGAGTGATGTGGGTGAAATGTGGAGTAGGTTGCTGTGAAGCTCCTTGGCAGAGTCCTATCTCAGCCATGTGATGACCCACGTTTCTCTGGGAGGAGGGTCAGTCATCCAGGGAACTCTTTCATTAGGCCTTCTTGAAAAAGGTCTACATTCTCTGTTGGGAAGATTAGGTTCACAGTTCAGCTTTGATAATTAATTCAGATTTTACAGCAGACTTGAAAGGATCCAGCTCTTGTTCTCATATACTTTATCTGTTGCGCTGCTGGGAACAGAGCATGGGCTCCTTTGTGATCCTACTACCTTCTAAATCCCCACTATCTCAGCATGGTATCTAAGACAACTAAAACAATGTTAAATTTGAACCTACCCTCCCTCAGGGCGAAAAAAAAGTTTACTTTTTATTTTTCCCCCCCATCAGCAGAAAAATGTAAAATAACTAACCAGTAAAAATAAAAATAATGTTTGCTAGCAGAGATGAAAGCAAAAGCCCTCAAACATCTGGTGAGCAGACCCTGGCAGGTTAAGATAAACAGAAAGTCCTTTTATGGAAGTCCTCATACCCTCCACAGATTCAGAGGTATGGTGTGGAACACCTTCAAAGGAGTGCGGGGCCGCCACATCTTGTTTCCATTTACCCTGTAACCAGGCCACCTTCTCATCAGCAGACAGTTCTCCTGGCACTTTATATGTACTCCTGCAGAGAGGATACTCTTTTTATTTTTTTATTTAACCTTTATTTATCTAGGCAAGTCAGTTAACAACACATTCTTATTTACAATGACGGCCTACCAAAAGGCCTCCTGTGTGGACTAGAGCTGGGATTAAAAATATATTCAATAAAAATATAGGACAAAACACACATCATGGCAAGAGACACAACACAACACTATATAAAGAGAGAAAAAATAAACACCTTAAACACACACAAGAGCAGACACGCACACACACGAGCATTTGTAAGCGCACATACGCCGACAAAACACGCAAATGTTCTCTGAGACACACAACATACTTTCTGAGTGACCTTCTGTAGAAACAGAGAGGGAAGTAGATAAATTAACTCATACCCAGCTCTGAAACAGAGACGCACGCCAAACCCACAACTTCAACCCACGTTGTAACATCTGGCACTGGGCATCTGGCAACATACATCAAACCCTGCTCCTCCATGTTCCACGGATGGCAGGACGGCCCACACAAGACATGTTGTCTTCTCAAACTTACTTTTAAAACTAACATTTGCTTTTAAGGGGAACGTGAGCCCCAAGACCAGGAGTAGGCAGGACCTAGGAGGCCCTTCTAGGCCTATGTTCGGTGTCAAGGTTGAGGGTTGGTCCAGGCCCATCCCAACCCTATGTGTCAGTGTGTCAGGGGGAGAGTCCGACCGCAATCAAGCCACATTCCTGGGGTGGAGCCAAGGGTTGATGGGGGAAGAACCAGACCTGAATAGACCAGTCTCTCGAGCCCAGACCCATACTCAGCCTCACTACCCTGTGGAAGCCTAAGGGAGGTGTCAAGACACAACCCCTCCGGGGATCTAACATCCAACAGCTTTAGGGGTCCAGTGAACAGACCGGTGTCCAGCCCAGAGCCAATGAGAGTACTCCATTGGCTGCAGTGCTGCCATTAGCTGTCACAGGGACATGAACATTGTCTCCATTCTGCGGGATGGGGGTAGGAGAGAACAGGCTTGACGTGATAAGACCCAGGCTAGAGCTGCAACAGCTCAAAGTGGGTTATGCAGTATCTGTATCTGCACAGCTCTCTGCTCCACCTCCCCTCAGCCCAATCATGCATCTGCTACAGTGTACAGTGTACTGTATCTGTAGCCTTTTCCAATGCTTTACTTCCCTACCCACCACCAGAGAGAGAGAGAGAGAGGGAGAGAGCCCCCTGGCACTAAGCACTTAGCTATGTCTGTCTACCACCGCTCGTCTGCCTCCCCCTCAGTTTCCCCATCTGCCACCAGTGTAACTACATTCCTCTCCTCTGATAGCATCAATAGCCTCATGGTGGGGGCGATAAATAACGCACGGAAGAAGGTCTGGGGCTGCCATGTTTCTCAGTCATAAAGCAGCATGGTGGCCTGCCACGTCGCCCTCGGTCGGTTGATTTCCTACCTACCTGTGTGTGTTGTATTTTTATTATCCTGTTCCATTGAGCCCTGGCTCAGGCTGGCTCTCATTTATTGAAAGACAGTGTTGTGTTGGCCTTTCGCTGTTGCCCTCTCTCTCTCTCTCTCTCTCTCTCTCTCTCTCTCTCTCTCTCTCTCTCTCTCTCTCTCTCTCTCTCTCTCTCTCTCTCTCTCTCTGTGTGGCTAGAGGACTGTGTTCAGCGGTGGGCTGGATAATTGAATGATATTGTGAGAGATAAATCAGATCAGGAATTGTGTTTATTCCTCTGTCGGTCTGGATTAGTGGTCCTTTATATCCGCCTTAAGGAATGACACCCCCCCCCCCCCCCCCCACCCCGGAAGGGCAGATGCACGCACTCATACACACACAGGTACAATGCTGCAGATGTGGACAACGTCAATGGAATGAATAGCAACAACATGAACAGTACGTTGCATTATATTCAAACCCTACCGTTTGGAAAATCCCAGAAGGTCAGGTCTTTGACACATCATTTAGAAAGGTAAAGGACAATGGACGGTTCTACGAATTTCAATCAGCAGTTCTATGGCAGGATAATAGAACAGACAGTCATTGGGAATAAGAAGTGCTTTACTGTACTGTAAATGCTTTGAATTCCTTTGCAGTACATGCATACAAGGATCTGTACAACAAAGATGCAACTAAATAGAAACACACTATGGACGGCGTACAGAGAAACAAGGTCTTTCTATTTCAATGACATTTCAAAGCACATTGAAATGCTGGCCCTTTGTGTTTCTCAGAGTGGTTCGTCTCTACAATACACAGCAGTCTTCTGTTTTCCGGATTAGATTGATTTGAGCGTAAATCTCCACTTGTGTACTGGTGTGCTTGCGTGTGCATGCCTGCCTGCCTGCGTGTGTGTCGGCGTGCTTCTACGTGTCAGCGCGTGTGTAAGAGGGATTGGTTTGAGGAGGCTGATTCAGAGGGGATTGTAAGGGGGTTTCTATTCCAGGGGTGAGAGAAGTGCATACAGCTGTAACTGTTGTTGTGTAGGAAAGGCCCTGCAGCTTTTTGTCAGTCTCCTGTTATGTGGGTAAAGGGAGGGTTCGGTTAGGTATTATTAAGCAGACTAGGCTGAAGATCTTTTTCCCGACCAATCCCTAGTAATCCTAATAATCCAAGCTTGCGTTCTCATTCCTCTGTAATGGGAGCCAGATGTTGATAGGCCAGATAGAAAGTAAACCTGTGTTTTTATCCAAGCTAAATAAAGCAGGAGGCTTGTGGGCCACAGGAATTCAACATGATGTGCTGAAAATAGGTGAACACATGCACACACTCCTACACAGGGAAATGCTTACATGCACACACTCCTACACAGGGAAATGCTTACATGCACACACTCCTACACAGGGAAATGCTTACATGCACACACTCCTACACAGTGAAATGCTTACATGCACACACTCCTACACAGGGAAATGCTTACATGCACACACTCCTACACAGGGAAATGCTTACATGCACACACTCCTACACAGGGAAATGCTTACATGCACACACTCCTACACAGGGAAATGCTTACATGCACACACTCCTACACAGGGAAAAGCTTACATGCACACAAGTACTATACATGGGGTGTGAATAGAAACACATCTATGTCTCAGATACTGTACTGTAGGCGTACTGTCCAGAACACGCATACTCAACATAACTGACACACTTACAGTAAGTACACACATACCTTGCACAAACACACATGCATAGATTCAAGGCACGCATGCACACACACGTACACACATTTTAATGTATTGTACAGTTTCAATTGCATGTACTGTACCACATTATGTGTTTTCTACTGGCCCTCTATGAAGTGCTTTAGGAGAGAGAGAGAGAGAGAGAGAGAGAGAGAGAGAGGTGGTGCAGTCAGCTCTGTATTGTTCAAACTCATGTCCTCTGGGCTTTGGGCTGCACAGATTGCTTTCACCAGTCCACAGAGGCAGACGATATGAGGTGGAAATAGCAGGCTGAAAGGAGCCCCCGGCTCCTGGCCCACGCCACACACACACACACACACACACACACACACACACACACACACACACACACACACACACACACACACACACACACACACACACACACACACACACACACACACACACACGCACACACACACTCAAGTGGAAGGACACATCCTCAGGTAATCACAGGGATTTCTCCCCTCACAGTCAACACAACACAGTTTTCATGGAGATATTTCATGGAGTCTTGTTTGATGCCCGACTCTGAATCCCTGCGTATTGCATAGTAGATCAAGTGAGACTGTGTTAAGTACAAATGCAAAGTAATTCATTTCGTATCGTTTCGGGCGACATGGAGCGATGGCGGAGGGAAATGAAGAGTAAAATTGAATTTGGGGTAGTTCTAATATAGAGCCTACTTTTCAGGCTATGCATATTATTTGGGGGGGCTTCTGGGGGATATTTTTCCACAAATGTAATTAAATCTATTTTCTCTAAAGTATAAATTCCACCTTAAGTAGGTAAGTCTGAATAGACTATTTCTGAAGTTGCATTTGTCAAATCTGGCAATGCACTTCAAACATTAGGAGGAAGGTGGAGAAAGTGGCTGACCCAGATATGGCAAACTATTCTTTGTTGTCCTTTTTCCTTTCGGCAGAAGAATACGCTGACCTTGATTACCACCTCCACCTTCACTACAATGCCTGCTTTCATACAAACTGCATGGGACCTTGGCGGAGTTCTGATTAGATCAAAGCGCTGTTGTATGTAGCCCATTGTTGTTTTTTCCCTCTTTTTTTAAGGAACTTGACTTGAGTCAGTAAAAAATGTTTTCTATAAAAATGTGTTCTTGACTTTTGTACACCCTGACAATACTAGTGGCAGTAGAGAATGGCAGTGATGGTGCTGATGATTAAAGTCATGCTAATAGGAGTAATGATTTCCATGGTACCAGTGAATATAAAGATGATGAAAGTGTAAATGATGATTTTTATCAGATCTCTGTCCTTGTAGAGAAATACAGTATATCTCTAAGACACAAAGAGTGCTCCCCAGTCAAGCCCCTTTTTTAAGTGACAGCGGTCCCCCCACCCTCTGAGATGGGTGGAAAAAAGAAAGCCAACACGGGAAAGTTATTGATCATAGTAACGCCTGGGGCGGATGGCACGATGCCCTGTCACAGACAACACAACACTCCATCACCACTGACAGCTCATACTGCAAACTCATCACGCTGACCAATCAAATATCTCTGTGCTTCATCACGCTACCCAGTCAGATCCTTCTGCACTTCATCACTCAAACCAATATCTATGTTCTTCATCACTCTGACCAATCATATCCTTCTGCACCCAATCATTAACCAAACAAATATCCCTGTGCTTCATCACTGACCAATCAGCTCCCTCTGCCTCTCATTAGTCTGACCAATCCGCTCATTCTATTTCTCATCACTCCAACCAATCAGCTCTCTCCTCATTTCCTCAAGTCAATCAAACAACTCCCTATGTACTTCATCCCTCAAACCAATCAATCATCTCTGTCTCAAGCAGCTCCCCCCACACTTCATCGCTTTGTTCAATCATCATATCCGTCCACATTCTTCCATTTTTGTATCAGTATTTGAAATAGTAGATATTGAAACAACGCTGGCTACCAATCTACAAATAAGTTACTTCACATAGCTTCTTGTGCTCCTCCCTGATCCACTTTCACCACCATATCCTCAGCTGACAACGGATCTAATCATTTCATAACTTTGACCCAGAGTTTCCAATCTCTCTTTCTCTCTCTGTGCTTTGATCTTCTCCTCACGTCTCAGACACTTTATCAATCCAGTGTATCTGTTCTCGGCTGCGCAACATGCGGCATCCATCCTGAACCGGGCTGAGGTAATGTTGACTAATGTCTCGCTCCTTCCTTCCCTCCCTCCTTTCCTCCCTCTCTGCCTGCCTCCTTCTCTAGTCCCTCCCTGGCTCCCCTCAGGCCGATTCCAATCTCTCTGCTGTCTGGTCTGGCATGGCAGGAAACTGGGTGGGTTGGTTTAGGTGTTAGTGTGGTCTGTTCTGGGAAGGCTGGCTATAGAGGTCAGATGTGTCATCACAGTCTATCCACTGGAGCAAGGCAAACAAAGTGTTCCCATTGGAGACCTGTTAGAACCCCAGGGGTTTCACAGTAAATGTTCATGCTTTTCAAGATCAGACTCAAGTATTAATTCACTGAGTTTGTGTTTGGTGTAGGTTTACTGACTCAATATACATTCTCGAGTCACGCAAAAATGTATTCTTACCATGTTTGTGTACTGTGTTAACACATGATTCATGTCGAAAGCATTCCAGAGAGATGCTGGCTCTATGTTGACTCTAATGCTTGCCACAGTTGTTGGCTGGATGTCCTTTGGGTGGTGGACCCTTGTTGATACACACGGGAAACGGTTGAGTGTGAAAAACCCAGCAGCGTTGCAGTTCTTGACACAAACCGGTGCGCCTGGCAGCTACTATAGCTAGTGCCATACCCCGTTCAAAGGCACTTAAATATTTTGTCTTGCCCATTCTCCCTCTGAATGGCAGACATACACACGTCATGTCTCAATTGTTTCGAGGCTTAAAAATACTTCTTTAACCTGTTGCCTCCCCTTTATCTAAACAGGTTGAAGTGGATTTAACAAGTGACATCAATAAGGGATCCTTTCTTTCACCTAGATTCACCTGGCCAGTCTATGTCATGGAAAGAGCATATTCTTAATGTTTTGTACACTCAGTGTATATCATGTCGCTCTGTGACATTAGTGAAATGTGAACATTTGTAACATTTGAGTATTTGGACTGTTGTCATCTGTTGGGAAATTGTCAGATTTACAAAAGCGTTGTTTGACATTATAGGGTGAACTGGAATCGGTTCAATCCTAACATCCTCTGGTTCATACTCCTTTTCAAAGAAGACCGTAAAGGCCCTCCTTAGGCAGAGATGTGTAACTGCATGAGTCACGCTAGCAGCTGCTCTTTGTTTGAGTCTGTTTCTATAGCACACAAATAGTGTGGCTGGCTCCCAACCTATTCGCCACAGTGATGCTTTTCTCCCTCAGACAGGAAGTGTGTGTGTGTGTGTGTGTGTGTGTGTGTGTGTGTGTGTGTGTGTGTGTGTGTGTGTGTGTGTGTGTGTGTGTGTGTGTGTGTGTGTGTGTGTGTGTGTGTGTGTGTGTGTGTGTGTGTGTGTGCGCGCGTGCATGAAACGCACCTGTATGTGTGTATCTGTATTCCTGTTTGTTGTATTTCTAACGTATTGATATTTTATCTCATTCTATAGCTATTTCTCTTAAGTCCATTATTTCATGATTGCCATGTTTGCCCTTTGGAATAAATCACTCTGAAGCCAAGTAAGCTATCAACCCCCACAATATCCAACATGGTTCATTTCTGGTACATGACTTTCTGATGGTTTATTAAGATCAGGATAGTAATTATTTTTTGCGTAATTGACGCGATGAATCAGATTGAATCTAATAGAATCAAATATCATCACAAAGAGAGGCGAAGCTCTGTTGTTTAGAACAATAGAGCATTCTCAGTTGTGGTTGAATTAGACTGAAACGGTTACTGTCGATGTAAAGGGAGAAAACAAATGGGCTCATTTGTACTTGAAAGCTTTCTCCAATGTTATGAATTAGTAATGTACAACGTAGCTCTTGTTTATGCATTTGCCCACGTGGGATTGCTATTTATTCTGATTGCGGGAATGAGATAACTTTCACAATCTTTTCAAATGGCACACCACCAGGGATCAACATTATGTGCATCCCAATTACGCCAGTTAGATTGTTTTAGCTCGTCCAATTCAAAGGAGAATATAACATATTTGTATCATTTAGTAGTCTGTTGTTGGCCTGTGTATAAACAATAATAATGCTGCTAAAAAGTACATCAAGTCGTCTTTCTAAAAGTAATGATTTGTACTATCAAAAGTACCCCTCTTTTCTACCCTCTCATACAAGTAAATGAATGTTTGAAAGCCCATTTTGCAGAATCCCGTCCTCTCCCTCATCATGACCAAGAGGCTTTTAGATAAATCCCTTCCCTTATCAATAGGGATCAACTGCTAGCCAGCCAAGGGCTCAGAGAAACATGGTCTGGCCACTATTTACACCTTTTCCTCAAATCATCAACAGTTAATAAAATCCACCCCCTCCACCCTCCCTTAAGCTAGCCCTCTAATAGGATGAGCCTGTCACCAGTCGCTTATTGTACAGTAAGGGAGATCGTTCAAAGTCCCTCAACTGCAAAAGCCCCCTGTTTGTTAATGGCTTCTTTCCGTTATCCTTCCGTTATCCTCCACCTCCTCCTCCTCCTCCTCCTCCCTTCATTTCAGGTTGTATTCAAAATCTCGGAGGCGGTGGATTAATCTCCTGTGGCACATCTCCATCTGCAATCATACCGTACTCCCCCCTCTCTCCCCATCTCTCTCTCCTTCTCTACATTTGCCTCCAGCTGGGACTACTGTCTGTCTGCCTAGCCCAACACTTTCCTTCTCAGCTACGTCCGATCACGCTGTGGACACACTGGGGAGAGGGAGGGAGGAAGGATGGGGGAGAGAGTGCAGGAGGAGGAACCAAAACAAGTCTCTATTATGTTTAGCAGGGCTGATTTGTGCCTCATTTTCACTTCAATTGCGCTTCCATCTCCACTGTGATCTGATTGATACTAATAGTTGCCACAGCGGCCATGTTGGAGAGGATAACAGGCTTCTGCACTACCATACCGGGATGGGAGAGGAGTTGTTAGTGTGACACCAGTGAGATTGTGAGTTGGGGGGATTTTTTTAAATGTAATTCCACTCTGTGGTGCTCATTGATAAACATGAGGGTTTGTTGCTGAGAGCTTGAGTCAGTCCACCGCTGTCTGCTCTTGTCTGTTTGATGTTATGAACAAGGGATAATACACATATTTATATAATTACATTCTACGTCATTTAGCAGAGCGATTTACAGTTCCATCTTAAGATAGCTAGGTGGGACAACCACATATCAAGGCATAGTAAGTACACTTTTCCTCAATAAAGTAGCTATCAGCAAAGTCCGAGCTTGAAGAGGGGGGGGGGATTTGTTTTTTTTAGGTGAGGTGGGGGATTATTTAAGATGCTCTTTGAAGAGGTAGGGTTTTAGGTGCTTTCGGAAGATTGGCAGGAACTCTGCTCTTCTAGATTGAGGGGAAGCTGGTTCCACCATTGGGGTGCCAGGATAGAGGAGAGCTTAGACTGGGCTGAGCAGGACCTGCCCGCCCATAGGTGTGGGAGGGCCAAAGACCAGAGGTGGCAAACAGAATGCTTGTGTTGCGGTATAGGGTTTGAGCATAGCCTGAAGGTAGGGAGGGGCAGTTCCTCTTTCTGCTCCATATGCAAGTGCCATGGTCCAGTAGTGGATGCGAGCATTGACTGGAAGCCAGCGGAGTGTGCGGAGGAGCGGCGTGACATAGGAGAATTTGGGAAGGTTGAACACCAGATGGGCTGCAGCGTTCTGGATAAGTTGCAGGGGTTTGATCGCATGAGCGTCGAGCCCAGCCAACGGTGAGTTAAAATAGTCTAGATGGGAGATGACAAGTGCCTAGATTAGGACCTGCGCCGCTTCCTGTGTAATGTAGGGTCGTAATCTATGGATGTTGTAGAGCATGAACCTGCAGGAGGTAGTCACTACGTTGATGTTTACAGAGAACAACATGGTGCTGTCCAGGGTCATGCCAAAGTTCTTTGCAATCTAGGAGGGCGACACTGTGGAGTTGTCAACCATGATGGAAAGGTCTTTGAGCGGACAGGCCTTCCCAGGGAGGAAGAGCAGCTTCGTCTTGTCGAGGTTGAGCTTGAGGTGGTGGGCTGAGATCCAAGCTGAGATATCTACCAGGCATGCAGAGATATGTGTCACCACTTGGGTGTCAGAAGGGGAGAAGGAGAAAAATAGTTAAGTGTCATCTGCATAGCAATGACAGAAGAGACCATGTGAGGATATGATGGAGCCGAGTGACTTGGTGTACAGACAGAAGAGGTGAGGGCCTAGAACCGAGCCCTGAGGGACACCAGTAGTGAAAGTACGAGGTACAGACACAGATCCTCTTCACATCACCTGGTAGGAGCGGCCTGCCAGGTAGTATGTAATCCAAGAGTGTGCAGAGCCTTAGACACCCAGCCCTGAGAGGGTGGAGCAGAGGATCTGATGGTTCACTGTGTCGAAGGATAGATCTAGGAGGATGAAAACAGAGGAGAGAGAGTCAGCATTGGTAGTGCGGAGAGCCTCCGTGACACAGAGAAGAGTGTTATACCCCTGAAAGAGGTAAATATATAAATAAATCACACAGAGATGTAGCTTCGGCTTCAAGTTACTTGGAATGAGTTAGCTGGGAAGCCCTGTGCACCCCTATAGGAATTCTGAGGTATAACCAATCAAACTCAGATCAGACATCAATAGAGCACACAGATCGTATAATCAACATTGAGATAAATGAATAGCATATTTCTTACGGGTACACATTATGATTCTGTATAATTATTTTGTTATTATTAAAAGGCACTTTTAAGTCTATGACACACTCCCCTTCAAAATGATTTATCGCCCCAATAACATCACCAGTGACCTTAAGTGCTGTATGAAAATTGCATTCATGGAACTCTTTTGACATTCTTTGGATTGACATTCTTTGTATGGCTCTTTTGCATTTGACCTTATATGGCTCTTTATACATTATTTTGTCTTATATGGCTCTAAACACATGAGCAGAATAATTTTTTTTCTCTCATCAATCAAGTCCAAAATCAAATCAGACTTTATTTGTCACATACAACAAGTGTAGAACTTGCCGTGAAATGCTGACTTACAAGCCATTAACCAACATTGCAGGCCAAAAAAGAGTTTATTTATTTACCAAATAATAAAAAATAAAAAGTAACACAATAAAATAACAATAACGAGGCTATTATATACTGTAAAGGGGGTACTGGAACCGAGTCAATGTGCGCGGGGTTACAGGTTAGTCAAGATAATTTATAAATGAAGGTAGGGAGGAAGTGACCATACATAGATAATAAACAGCGAGTAGCAGCAGTGTACAAAACAAATGGAGGTGTCAATGTAAATAGTTCAGTGGCCATTTGATTAATTGTTCAGCAGTCTTATGGCTTGGGGGTAGAAGCTGTTAAGCAGCCTTTTGGTCCTCCGGTATCACTTGCCGTGCAGTAGCAGGGAAAACAGTCTATGACTTGGGTGACTGGAGTCTGACAATTTTTGGGGCTTTCTTCTGACACTGCCTAGTATTATAGGTCCTGGATTGCAGGAACCTTGACCGCAGTGATATACTGGGCCATCCATACACACTACCCTCTGTAGCGCCTTGCGGTCAGATGCCGAGCAGTTGCCATGCCAGTCGGTGATACAACCGGTCAGGATGTTCTCGATGGTGCACTTTCAAAGTTCTTGACATTTTCCGTATTGACTGACCTTCATACCTTAAAGTAATGATGGACTGTCATTTCTCTTGGCTTGTTTGAGCTGTTCTTGCCATAATATGGACTTGGTCTTTTACCAAATAGGGCTATCTTCTGTATACCCCCCCCCCCACACACACACACACACACACACGCACACACACCTTGTCACAACACAACTGATTGGCTCAAACAGATTAAAAAGAAAAGAAATTCCACAAATTAACTTTTAAGATGGCACACCTGTTAATTGAAATGAATTCCAGGTGACTACCACATAAAGTTGGTTAAGAGAATGCCAAGAGTGTGCAAAGCAGTCATCAAGGCAAAGGATGGCTAGAATCTCATATGTAACATAAATTTTGATTTGTTTAATGCTGTTGTGGTTACTACATGATTCCATATGTGTTATGTCCTACTTTTCTTCAATATAGAAAATAGTAAAAATAAAGAAAAACCCTTGAATGAGTAGGTGTTCTAAAACTTTTGACTGGTTTTGTATATATGTTTTTTACTTCTAAAAAACAAAGTTTTTGCTTTGTCATTATGGGGCACTGTGTGTAGACTGATGAGGGGGGGGGACGATTTATTCAATTAAAGAATATGGTTGTGACGTAACGTAACAGAAGTAACGTAACAGAACATAACAGAATGTAACAGAAGTCAATGGGTCTGAATACTTTCCGAATGCTCTGTATACGCTGTCATGACGTTGGCCTGGGGGTAAGGTTTATTACAGTCATAAATACCTCTTTCCCCCTTTTTCCTCTCTCTAACCTCCTGAGGTTACATTTGCAAAACCCTCGGTTAACATAGAGATTCTGGGAACGTCAGTACTACATAGTCAGTACTATGAACTATATTCTGGTAATCCAAACAATTGAACATATGCGGTGGTACTTAATGAATATGATGTCAGTTCGGTTGTCATCTGAGACATTTTCATCAATGATAAGATGACATAAACTCTACAGTGGAAAGTCTACACATCAGAATTATCGGATTCACATGAAATTGTTGTTCAATTTAAATGTTTGAATATGAAATTATTTGTGTTGGGCTAAAATGTGACATTTGGGTTTTCATAAGATAGGGCTGCTCAATCAGTGGCCCGCCCTGTGAAGGGACATGGGCTATAACACTTTTCAATCACGCCCCCTCTCCCTTCCTATATAAGCCCTTGACGACAATATAACTTCCTGTTACGATGATGTGAGGACGACGGTCCTATGTCAGAATAGTTCAGATAATAACTACAGAACGAAGCCAACATCAGCGTGAGCTTTGGTTGAGAATGGTATGAACTTTGAACTCTTATTCACTACAGAAGTGATACCTCCTAGCCGTTGAGTTAGCAACAACTGCTGCAAACGAGGGTTAGGAAGGAACAGACAGTGTATCCCGTCTATCACACAATGACATTACTACAACTTATCCAATTGACCACCAGAGACATTCTTCAAGGGAGAGAGGACTCGGTTTGGCAACACGGTCTTCCATCTACCACCAACCTACTGAAGCACAGCTCAGAGGAAATATTTATTGCATTTTCCTTTTGGGCAGTAATTTAGAATGCATAAGATACTGTATTTACGATAGCCCAGCTTCTTCCCTTTGTTCATCAGTCTTCCCGCTCCTTCACTCAACCCAGCCCCTTTTCTTTTGTGTAACAAGCTGTCATATCTGTTCCGCCCGCTAGGGGCGTTTTCCTTCATGACGTAATTTGTAATCAAGATTTGATTTAATTATGTGTATGTGAAATTCTGTGTGATTAGTTAGGTATTTAGTAAATAAATGATTAAACCCAATGTTGTATTGCTGATTCAAATTGTTGCCAGGGTTCTTGCAGGGTTCATGGTTGCGTCAATTACGCAACCAAGAATTTACAACTTTCAGATGAGACTGAAGTGAGATGACGACTGATATTGACTGCTATTGATGAAAAAATATGACTAGGTCTTTGAGTTTATTCAGAAGATAACAGCTCTATAAATATAATTTTGTGGTGCCCGACTCTGGTTAATTACATTTACATGATTAGCTCAATCAGGTGATATTAATTACGGAGAAATTATTTTATAGAATAGCATGTCATATCACTTAATCCGGCATAGCCAAAGACACGACAACGCATACAGCAGCTTGTTCAGTTACTCCTTCCAGTTTGTTTTCTGTCTGTCTGTGAGTATCTTGAGCATCTGTAATAATGTTCTATTAAAGCGCTCAACTTCTCCATTCCTCTGCAGATGGTGGGGAGTTGTCCTGTTGTTGATTATACATAGTGGAGACCAGGATATGTTGGAGCCTTGTTGTGTGTCGACGGCCAGTGCAGTTGCTTCAAATGAGTCCGATGTCAACTCCTCTGAACATTCTCTCATCAGTATTACCATGTCTATTGGCATTCTGGACAAACTGTTTGCGTCAAAGTTCTCTTTGCATGGACGACATCTGATAGTGAAATGGAAATTGGCCAGTTCTGCAATCCAACTGCACCCTGTTGCGTTCAGCTTGGCAACCGACAATGCGTAGGTAAGGGATTGTTGTCACTGTATACTGTAAAGGTCAATGCATACTGTAGTATAAGAAGTCGCGGAACTTTACTGTGATTGACCAGTACAGGAATAGAACCTCAAATTTTCCTGAGTGGAGACTGTCGTTTTCCTCTGGTGCATTCAAGGTCCGAGACGCACAGGCTATCACACGCAGTTATCCATCTTGTTTTTGATATAGCACAGCTCCTAAACCTTTGTTTTATGTGTCTGTGGGAGGGATAAACTGCTCTGAGAAGTCTGGGATACCGAGTACAAGAGGCTGTACTAAATGGTCTATCAGACACTCCATTATCTGTTGATGCTTATCAGCCTACGTGATAGATTTGTGAGAGAGCACTCCCTCATGTTTTCCCCTGTGTCTGCCTTTTCTTTGCTTTGTTGTGTGTTCCTGTAACTTCTTCACGGGGCCCTGTGAGCAGGTTGCAGAGCGGGCTAGCAATGTGTGAGAAATCTTTAATGTATTGCCTATAGTAGCTTAGCAACCCCATGATTTCTCTGAGCTCTCCTACTGTACTTGGTCTTTTGTCCTTCAGAGCTCTGACTGCTGCATTATCAGCTGGATCGATTTTCCCTTTCCTCAGCAGACACTATTCTCCCTAAATAGCGGACCTCCGCTTTGAATATCTCACACTTGCTGGGCTTCAGCTTTTTCCCATATTCTCTTAGTCTCTGTAGTACTTTTCGAAAATAGTTGACATGGATCTCAAAGTTTTTGCTGAAGACAAGGGTGTTGTCCAGATACGGGACACAGGTCTCATCTCTCAAGCCATCCAAACATTCCTCCATACAGTGCTGGAAGGCTGCTGGTGCATTCATGAGTCCATACGGAAACCAAACCCACTCATACAGGCTCAATGGGGTCACGAAGGCTGCTTTCCTTTGCCATGGACCCTTAGTGATATGCTTGTCCTTGATCCAAGGGTGAAAACCTAGGAATTTTGTCCAAGGCTGTCCATGATATCCTGTACTCTGGATATTGGCTGGCGGTCAGAGTGAGTCTTCCTGCTCAGCTCCCTGTAGTCTATGCACAGTCGTGAGCTGCCGTCCCATTTCCTTACACATACGACTAGAGAAAAGTAAGGAGAGCTGGACTTTTCCACCCAGCCCTGTGCTATCGGGTCATGCACGTAGCCTTTCATCTATTTGTATCATGGTGGGTTTGTGCAACAGGATCACTGTCTTTTAATGAAATGCTCAGATTCAGATGCTCAATGCAGCCAATGTCTCATTTGGAAAATGAGCTTGATTCCTCTCTCGACAGATGGTGAATGAATTGTTGCTGCTGAGTGTTGAGGTACCTCAGATCAACAGGAGGATCCTATAAGTCTTCAGTATTTCGTGCGTCTACACCTGCATTGCTTGCTGTTTGGGGTTTTAGGCTGGGTTTATGTACAGCACTTTGAGATATCAGCTGATGTACGAAGGGCTATATAAATCAATTTGATTTGATTTGATTTCACTCTGTCTGAACTCTATTGACAGCAACAAGTGCCAATTACAGTTCACTTGGTTAACATGATGTCATGGTCTGTGACGTTCTGAACATCAATGATGACATGTGGTGGCAGGATACATTGGTGTCAGGATGACATGTGGAGAGGCATCTTTTCTCAGCGTTACTAAGAGTCGCATAGAACAAAAGGTCACTGAGGGTTAACATCAGGCTCAAAGATCAGTGTGGTGTCCGGTGCGGTTCAGCTATGTTGATCTTCTCTTTTGTAGTTTTCACCAGCTGCTCGTATGACTGTTCAGCAGTCACTAGCTCTATGAAGGCCTGGACATTGTTTTTCTTTAGGCTAGGAAAGGCCATTCTCACTGTCTCATTTAACTGCTCTGTGCGTGTGCCTCCTAGCTGTACATTGTTGTTGACGATTTGCTCAATCACATTAATGCCAATAATTGGATGAGATAGCCCTTCATCTCGAGCACTGGGATGACTAGTTATTTAATGTCAGTTGCCTCTGAGGCCAGTTTGAAAGTCACTTCTATCCAAACTGCATAAGGCATGTTCATTCAATTGGCAGCTACTACAATATCTGTAGTGAGTTAGGTGAGTCAATTATATCTGCAACATTTTTCAGCCTAACACCAGGTAAGTTTTCATCTTTCCACAGTTCATCAATGATACACACCGTAGAGCCAGTGTCCCACAAGGCTTGAGTTCTCTGGCCCTGTAGACAGCATTCAACAAAGCACTGTTTTCCTACTAAGGCAGTTACAGTAGAAGGCTGGCTTACCTCAGCAGAAGTCTTCTTTGTTACATTCGTCTTCATACAGGAGTACGGTCTCTGTGCAGTATTTCCGGTGTTCAGCCCAGTGTTCCTTTTGACATTCTTACAGGAAGAGCACTGTTCTTACAGGAAGAGCACTGTTTCAGTCCATTGCCCTTTTGTCTCATTCCACAGGTTGTACAGTGTCGGGACGTGTATGTGTGAATGGCTACTCCCTGTCCCGTTTAAAGGGACCTCTCTCGTTGGCCTTGTTCTTCTGAACCAGCAGCCTGCCAGAAAGTAGTCAATGCTCCCACATCTGTAACAGTGCTGGCAGCACTCCTCTGATCCTCTGTGTTGACAGTGGAAGCACGTTCTCAAAGGGGCACGGTTTGCGGGTGCACTGTATTGCTGTGGTGCATATCTCTGCTGGAACTGGGCTACTTCTCTCACCTGTGGTTCAAATTGCTGTTGATGGCCCTGGATGGTTTCCCTCATCCGTCCCAGGCCACAAGCTGGCCAGTGCTGCTGCGGTGAGACTTGTGCTTGATAATGCGTTGTCATGTTGTCACATTGCTGCGGTATAAACACAGGTTGTTGTATGGATTCTCTGATTTGTGAGGCTTCAGCACTCAAGGTCTTTAACACCATCATGTCAGACCTCAGTTCTTTTAGCTGTGATACCAGTTCAGGGGGAAGTTTTGGTGTATTTTGTTGGGGCGGGCATTTCTTTTCAACAAGAGCCTCATCAGTCTGAGCTGATTGGACAGTGCCGGGCCAATGTGGCATAGCCGTTTCTCTTTTGTTCAGTTTCTCTGTCTCGCTAGCACATGCAGCATTCAGTTTCTCTAGGAACAGCTCATCTGTTGTTTTTGTGTCTAAGAGGTATGGCTGCATGTACGTTCTTGTGTTGTCATTTTGTAGACCAGTCAGGACAGTATGCATGAACCTGCTCTGGACCAGTGCTGAGTCATACTTCAGACCAGATTTTGCTTCCTGTGTGGCAGACAGGATTTTCTGTCTCAGATCTAAGGAACGGATTAGGATGTTTTGTGGGGTCTCGTTGCTTCTTTATATTTCTGATGCGATTTGGCTTCGCAGTTCCTTTGCACCCTTCTCTTGGTGGTGAGACTGCAGTATTCTCCTCAGTGTGGGTAGAGTCAACTCTGACTTCTTCCAGATAGTTCCACATTTGCATCCCAGATGCAATACCAATACCACTCCCAGATGCTTACCACTGCATCCACTGTTTCTATCTCTGGATACCATTGATTCAGTCTGTTTTCGATTTGGTGAGCAAGGCTGGAGAATGTGAGTCTGTCTTTTTGGCCTGGTTCACCTACTTGATCTGTTGTCTTGAACTATTTGTGCCATACAAAGAGTGCATTTGCACTGGGTTTTGAGGAGGGGGCGGGGCCTGGTTTGTGTCAGTGTCGTTTCCATTTTTGTTAATAACAAGCTTCTGCATCTCACTTTCCTTTTGATTTAGTGAAAGCCTTAATTACTGTAGCTCTATTTGTAGTTTTTCGTTTTCTTCATTTTTATTCGCTTCGTCCGTTGAACTGAACTCCTGCATCTCATTTATAAGGTTCAACAGTTCAGACGTACCATCATCCTCTAGGTCTTTTACTTCTTCCCGTTGTATCATGCGCATGTTCCTAGTTAGATTCTCTTTGTTTGGTCTTGATAAGTTATTTCAATGACATTGTCTTTTGTCAGTTTATACAATGCTCATTTCACTTCTATTTGCATTTCCTCTGCTGGTTCTATTTTACTAGAAAAAAAAGTTGACAACACTTTTCGTGAAGGTTCTCTTTTACTTAATGGACCTTGCTGCTCCCTGATGTCAACTCTGAGTTGAATTTGATGAATGTTGTCGGTTAACAACACTGTCATCTCAGATTTTCAAAATATGCTTTTCAACCATAGCTAAACAAGCATTTGTGTAAGAGTATTGATAGCTAGCATAGCTATAAGCCTAGAATTCAGCCAGCAACATTTTCACAAAAACAAGAAAATCATTCAAATAAAATCATTTACCTTTGAAGAACTTCGGATGTTTTCAATGAGGAGACTCTCAGTTACATAGCAAATGTTCAGTTTTTCCTGAAAGATTCTTTGTGTAGGAGAAATCGCTCCGTTTTGTACATCATGTTTGGGTACCAAAAAAACCCGAAAATTCAGTCATCAAAACGGCGAACTGTTTTCAAATTAACTCCATAATATCGACTGAAACACGGCAAACACTGTTTAGAATCAATCCTCAAGGTGTTTTTCACATATTTCTTCATTGATATATCGTTCGTGGATGTCTACTTTCTCCTCTGAACCGCTTGGAAAAAGACGTGCAGCTGAAGATGACGCACCAATTTCGACGGAGGACACCGGGCGGACACCTGGCAAATGTAGTCTCTTATGGTTAATCGTCCAATGATATGCCTACAAATACGTCACAATGCTGCAGACACCTTGGGGAAACGATAGATCGGGCAGGCTCATTCCTTGCGCATTCACAGCCATATAAGGAGACAATGAAAAACAGAGCCTCAAAAATCCTGCTCATTTCCTGTTTGAAGTTTCATCTTGGTTTCACCTGTAGCATCAGTTCTGGGGCACTCACAGACAATATCTTTGCAGTTTTGGAAACGTCAGAGTGTTCTCTTTCCAAAGCTGTCAACTATATGCATAGTCGAGCATCTTTTTGTGACAAAATATTGCGTTTAAAACGGGCACGTTTTTTTATCCAATAATGAAATAGCGCCCCCATAGATGTAAGAGGTTAACAAAAGTCTAAGCTTGAGAGCAAATATATTTATTTCATTTCATTTGCGATTTTCATGAATAGTTAACGTTGCGTTATGCTAATGAGCTTGAGGCTATAAATAGAATCCCGGATCCGGGATTGCTCGACGCAAGAAGTTAAGGGTCTTCCTATCTCGTGTAGATGATCTTATGTGCATTTTATACTCCTGAAAGGGGGAAATATGTTAATAAATCACACAGAGATTCGGCTTCAAGTCACTTGTAATGAGTGAGCTGGGAAGCCCCTTGCGACCCTATAGGAATTCCTAGGTAAAACCAATCAAACTCAGATCAGACATCAGTAGAGAACACAGATCGCATAATTAACATTGAGATAAATGAAAGGCATATTACTTACTGGTACACATTATGATTCTGTATTATTATTTAGTTATTAGGCACTTTCAATTCTATCACAAAAGCATTCTCAGTTGAATGATCCATCTTGAAGCCAGAATGGTTAGGGTCAAGAAGATCGTTCTGAGAAAGATAACGACAGAGTTCATCAGAGACAGCACGCTCAATGTTTTGGAAAGAAAAGAAAGAACATATACAGGTCTATATTTGTTGAAGTCAGATGAGTTGAGCGTTGGTTTCTTGAGGAGGAAAGCAGCTCAGGCCATTTTGACTTGTCAGGTATGAGTTGATGAGGGAAGTGAGGAATGGGAGACGGACTCCAGAGGTGGCCTAATAATACAGGCAAGCGTCAGTTCTCACTTAACCTCTCTGAGCACGGAACCCGGTAGCGGGCTGAAATTCCACAACATACGGTGATTGCCACATAAATAGTCATATTAAACATTCATGAAAATACAAGTGTCTCACATGTATCGAAAGCCCAGAATCTTTTTAATCCAACTGCGTTGTCAGATTTAAAAAAGGATTTACTGCGAAATAATACGATGCGATTATCTGAGGATAAAGTGCCATAAAAAACAACTATTTCAACCAGCACAGGCGTAACAACATCACAAACTGCATTAAAATAAATAGTTTACCTTTGACGATCTTCATCTGTTTGCAATCCCAATGCTCATTGTTACACAATGAATGGTCTTTTGTTTGATAAAATCAGTTTTTATAGCCTAACAAGAAACATTTTGTGAACCGCTGGTGTCGTGAATTCCGTCTCATTCCATTTTCGATGACACATTGGGGCGGCAGGGTAGCCTCGTGGTTAGAGCGTTGGACTAGTAACCGGAAGGTTGCAAGTTAAAACCCCCGAGCTGACAAGGTACAAATCTGTCGTTCTGCCCTTGAACAGGCAGTTAACCCACTGTTCCTAGGCCGTCATTGAAAATAAGAATTTGTTCTTAACTGACTTGCCTAGTTAAATAAAGGTAAAAAAAATTAATAATAAAAACAAAATCCAGGTAAATAACCCACACAGAACGTGACTTTTCCAGTCATGTTTGGTTTCATTGCAATCAACTGGTTTGTTTGTAACACAACCAAACCTGATGGGCCATTTCGCGGGACGTATTGACTGAAAGAAACCGATTTGAAGGCAACAAGTAATGACATCACTGTGCACCAATGATATGACCACTGTTTCATTTGATTGACTGTATTTTAACCCAATGACCACTGATCGTCTTGAAATCTAGCTGGGTAGATAGCCAATGAGCTGAGGTAAAGTAACGAGAGTCATTCGCTATTGAAGTTTTATTCCGGAAGGAGCTACGCATTTTACGCACAGCATTGTTTTGGTAAACGTGCAGATTCAGCTGTTTATATATCAATCAGTATGGCGACTAAGTCATGGAAAGCTAAATCTAAGTCAAGATATACAGATGTACACACAATTTTAGACGAAATTGATCGGAAAAGTGAGACAGAGATTATTGTAGGACGATTAATATAGCGATCCCCAAGTGGAGGAATATTTTTTGAAAGGAGAGGACACCGTTGTAGCTACTGTGTATAATCTGTAACGGTGCCTGCAGAGGAGGAACAATGTCACCATTTTGGACTGGTAAGTTATTCTCATGCTAATGCCCTTGTTTGAAATTAATAATAAAAAATATAATTTTTATTTATTTTTTAATTTTAGAAGCAATATATAAAAATGTATTGTAATGAAATGTGATGAAATTATGTAATGAAATGTAATGAAAAGTGATGAAATGTGTCTGCCGCCCCACCCCAACCCACATTAAATAGCCTATTTGAGGCTGTTGAGGGGAGGGCAGACCCACCACAATGGCCAAAGTGAAATGGAGACAGTAGATCTAGCTGAAATGTCATAATATAAAAGAGACAGTAGATCTAGCAGGTCTATAATAATATATTCAACCTTATGTCCCTGTACTCATATATATATATATATATATATGTATATGTGTGTGTGTTTATTATATCTCAGCAGCACAATATTGTGCCACAGTGTCTCCTGACCCCTCCTGTCTCAACCTCCAGTATTTATGCTGAAGTAGTTTGTGTCGGGGGGCTAGGGTCAGTTTGTTATATCTGGAGTACTTCTTCTGTCTTATCCGGTGTCCTGTGTGATTTAAGTATGCTCTCTCTAATTCTCTCTTTCTCTCTCTCTGAGGATCTGAGCCCTAGGACCATGCGTCAGGACTACCTGGCATGGGGTGTGTGTTAGAATACCATTTTGGCATTTTGTATATAGTTATTTATTTTGTATATAGTTATTTGTTTCGAAATGTATACCTTCACCAATTTGGCCACTTGGGTACATTTGGGCTACTTGTGTGGGACGCCTGGGTGACTTCGTGATAAATGTCATGTTGCACACTCATTTTGGAAGTTATCATTCTGAAACTTTGCACAAGTAGTGTTTCCTCTTAAATGCTTCACTGAAATTGTCCCCATCATCCTATCTGAATGTTTTTTTTATCTTGTTCATTTTAAAGATGATGATACAACAATCAAAATAAAAAACGTGTTTTTTTCATTGTATTATCTAAACCAGATCTATTGTGTTATATTCTCCTACATTCAATTCACATTTACACAAACTTCAGAGTGTTTTCTTTCAAATGGTACCAAGAATATGCATATCCTTGCTTCTGGGCCAGAGCTACAGGCAGTTAGATTTGGGTATGTCTTCAGGCGGAAATTGAAAAAAGTAGGGGGTTGACTGGAGGCTGTTTATGAATTGACAAGTTACATAGGAAAGAGAGTATTATGGATCAAAAGAGGACTGGAATGCTAATGTGCATTGTACTGTCGTGTCTTTGGCATCATTAAAAGTGAAGACTGTTATTTTATCAAATCAATTCTCTGTAATTATTATTACGTGAATAAACTAGTTATGTAAATGTAATTAACTAGGAAGTCTGAGCACCACAGAAAGTCTTCAAATTACAAAGTTATAATTTTCAGAATATAACTCTTCAGATATTTTTATATCTGATCAATTGGTCTTCTATTAATTAAACTGTCTCCTGTCTCCTGACAAACTTCATCCAAGGGTTTAAGAGAAGAGGCAGCTGCACTTTGATAAATAGTATCACCATAATCAAGAACAGGTAGAAAGTTTGACTGCACAATCTGCTTCCTGCTGACTAGAGAGAGACAAAATCTGCTTCTGTAAAAAAGCTCACATTAAATCTTAGTTTCTTAACAATCTCAATTGTATGTTTTTTTTTAAATAAATCATTGTCAATCCAAATTCCAAGTTATTTGTATGTAGGGACCCATTTGATTATAGAAACATTTGATGAGTAAAGATGCAATCCATCTAAAACAATCTTATGCGAACTTGAAAAAAACGTGTATTTAGTTTTGCTTGTATTAACCCAAGATAAAAAAAAGTATATTTTAATACATTACAAGTATACTCAAGTATACATAAATAGACAAAAAGTATATATACAGTGCCTTGCAAAAGTATTCGGCCCCCTTGAACTTTGCGACCTTTTGCCACATTTCAGACTTCAAACATAAAGATATAAAACTGTATTTTTTTGTGAAGATTCAACAACAAGTGGGACACAATCATGAAGTGGAACAACATTTATTGGATATTTCAAACTTTTTTAACCAATCAAAAACTGAAAAATTGGGCGTGCAAAATTATTCAGCCCCCTTAAGTTAATACTTTGTAGCGCCACCTTTTGCTGTGATTACAGCTGTAAGTCGCTTGGGGTATGTCTCTATCAGTTTTGCACATCGAGAGACTGAAATTGTTTCCCATTCCTCCTTGCAAAACAGCTCGAGCTTAGTGAGGTTGGATGGAGAGCATTTGTGAACAGCAGTTTTCAGTTCTTTCCACAGATTCTCGATTGGATTCAGGTCTGGACTTTGACTTGGCAATTCTAACACCTGGATATGTTTATTTTTGAACCATTCCATTGTAGATTTTGCTTTATGTTTTGGATCATTGTCTTGTTGGAAGACAAATCTTCGTCCCAGTCTCAGGACTTTTGCAGACTCCATCAGGTTTTCTTCCAGAATGGTCCTGTATTTGTCTCCATCCATCTTGACATCAATTTTAACCATCTTCCCTGTCCCTGCTGAAGAAAAGCAGGCACAAACCATGATGCTGCCACCACCATGTTTGACAGTGGGTATGGTGTGTTCAGGGTGATAAGCTGTGTTGCTTTTATGCCAACATAACGTTTTGCATTGTTGCCAAAAAGTTCAATTTTGGTTTCATCTAACCAGAGCACCTTCTTCCACATGTTTGGTGTGTCTCCCAGGTGGCTTGTGGCAAACTTTAAACGACACTTTTTATGGATATCTTTAAGAAATGGCTTTCTTCTTGCCACTCTTCCATAAAGGCCAGATTTGTGCAATATACGACTGATTGTTGTCCTATGGACAGAGTCTCCCACCTCAGCTGTAGATCTCTGCAGTTCATCCAGAGTGATCATGGGCCTCTTGGCTGCATCTCTGATCAGTCTTCTCCTTGTATGAGCTGAAAGTTTAGAGGGACGGCCAGGTCTAAGTAGATTTGCAGTGGTCTGATACTCTTCCATTTCAATATTATCGCTTGCACAGTGCTCCTTGTGATGTTTAAAGCTTGGGAAATATTTTTGTATCCAAATCCGGCTTTAAACTTCTTCACAACAGTATCTCGGACCTGCCTGGTGTGTTCCTTGTTCTTCATGATGCTCTCTGCGCTTTTAACGGAACTCTGAGACTATCACAGTGCAGGTGCATTTATACGGAGACTTGATTACACACAGGTGGATTGTATTTATCATCATTAGTCATTTAGGTCAACATTGGATCATTCAGAGATCCTCACTGAACTTCTGGAGAGAGTTTGCTGCACTGAAAGTAAGGGGCTGAATAATTTTGCACGCCCAATTTATCAGTTTTTGATTTGTTAAAAAAGTTTGAAATATCCAATAAATGTTGTTCCACTTCATGATTGTGTCCCACCTGTTGTTGATTCTTCACAAAAAAATACAGTTTTATATCTTTATGTTTGAAGCCTGAAATGTGGCAAAAGGTCGCAAAGTTCAAGGGGGCCGAATACTTTTGCAAGGCACTGTATATACTTCAAATACGAGATGTTGATTGTGTTGCATAATTTTTTTAATTTAATAAATTAAATAAGTATATATTTGTTTTGTTATTTGTAAACTCAATTTCCCTTTATCTAATATTAGGTTTCGATAACATTCAATATCAAAAATATGCAAAAATAGAGAAAATTAGAAAGGGAGCAAATACTTTTCATGGCTCTATACTTCAAGGAATTTGGACTTAACTACATCAATCACACCTGCCTGATTTCTGTCACTAAGACAATTATGAAACCACAAACAGGGGTCAGAACTCAGGCCTATCGAGGACAACTTACTCAATAAATAGCATGATCAAAAGTATTTTAAAAACATTGACAGCTCAGTGTCTAAGGTGGTCAGGTGATATGATCCTTAACTTGCCTCTCAAAGCACTTTATGATGACAGAGGCGAGTTCTATGTGGCGATAGTCATTTAGTTCAGTTACCTTTGCATTCTTGGGTACAGGAACAATGGTGGCCATCTTGAAGCATGTGGGGACAGGGAGAGATTGAATATGTCTGTAAACACAGCAGCCAGCTGGTCTGCGCATGCTCTTAGGACGCGGCTAGGGATGTCGTCTGGACCGGCAGCCTTTCGAGGGTTAACATGTTTAAATGTCTTACTTACATTGGCCACGGAGAAGGAACCACATTCCTTGGTAGCTGGCCCCATCAGTGGCACTGTGTTATCCTCAAAGCGGTCAAAGTACGTGTTAAGCTTGTCTGGCAGCAAGACGTTGGTGTCTGCGACGTCAGTGTCTCGATATTGACGTTTTTCCTGTTTGATTGCCTTGTGGAGGGAATAACTACTCTGTTTGTATTCTGCATATTCCCCGTCACCTTGCCATGGTTAAATGCTGTGCTTTGTGCTTTCAGTTTATGCGCATATTCTGCCATCTATCCACGGTTTCCGATTAGGGTAAGTTTTAATAGCCACCGTGGATACAACATCTCCTATAGACTTCTTGATGAAATCAGTAACCATCTCAGTGTACACATCAATATTATTCTCGGAAGCTACCTGGAACATATCCCAGTCTGCGTGGTCAAAACAATCTTGAAGGGTGGATTCCGATTGGTCAGACCAACATTGAATAGTCCTTAGCACGGGTGCTTTCTGTTTGAAAGGAGGGCAGAGGGCGGGGAGGGCCTTGTATGCATCATGGAAGATAGAGTAGCAATGGTCAAGTGTTTTTCCAGCGCGAGTGCTACAGTTAATATGCTGATAGAATTTAGGTATAATTTTCCTCAAACTTGCTTTGTTAAAATCCCCAGCTACAATAAATGCATCCCCAGAATATATGGTTTCCAGTTTGCATAAAGTCCAATGAAGTTCCTTGGGGTGGTATCGGCTTGAGGGGGGATATACACGGCTGTGACGATAACCAAAGAGAATTGTCTTGGGAGATAATACTTTCAATTTGATTGTGAGGAAGTTTAGGTCAGTTCAACAAAAGGACTTGAGTTCCTGTATGTGGTTACAATTACACCATGAGTCGTTAATCATGAAACCCACCCCCTGCCTTCCTTCCTGGAAAGATGTTTGTACCTGTCGGTGCGATTCACTGAGAATCCAGGTGGCTGCACCGACTACGACAGTATACCCCGATAGAGCCATGTTTCCGTGAAACAGAGTATGTTACAATGACTGATGTCTCTCTGGAAAGCAACCCTTG
Source organism: Oncorhynchus masou masou (assembly GCF_036934945.1). Taxonomy (NCBI): domain Eukaryota; kingdom Metazoa; phylum Chordata; class Actinopteri; order Salmoniformes; family Salmonidae; genus Oncorhynchus; species Oncorhynchus masou. The sequence goes on from NC_088228.1 coordinate 27,604,923, forward strand.
CCCTGATCTAGTCAACTTTGTTATCTAGGGACTGGACGTTAGCAAGTAATATACTCAGAAGCGGTGGGTATTGTGCACCTAAGTCTGACGAGAAGACCGGTCTGGCTCCCTCTTCTCCAGTGGTGTTGTTTTTGGTTGGCCTCTGGAATCAGTTCAAATGCCCTGAGTGGTGCGGACAAAGGATCCACTTCTGGAAAGTCTTATTCCTGGTCGTAGTGCTGGTAAGTTTATCCCGCTCTGATAGCCAATAGTTCTTCCCGGCTGTATGTAATAACACATGAGAGTTTTCTGGGCTAACAATGTAAGAAATAATACATTAAAAAAACGAAGTCCTCCAAAGTCTCCCAAGGACTAGAAGCGAAGCAGCTCTCTCTGTCGGCTCCATTTTTTTGCCTCTAAGCTTGACAAGGAAGCATTGAAATGGGGCTATACTTATTAACATCACTACTATCCCTGCCATTATGGATTAGCAGCAGAAGAGCTGATTTCCAAACTTTTGGAATATTTCCTGATAACAATGTTAAATAAAAAATGTGGATTATTGAGCCAACAATGATGGGCGCTGAAAACTTAAGCAGACCAGGATCCAATTGGTCAGCCCATTTGGACTTCTTGTTGCCTATTGAAGCATCCAGGACTTATTTTTCTGTAAATCACAATAAAGAAAAGCTTTGAATATAATTTCTCTGATCATTCAACAAGTTTCCCCTATCAGCATCCAGCCCAATGACATTGTGAATGGGAAAAAAGTTCCTTCAAAGAGATAATAATGCCTTCTATCGCTCAATTCCCACAACAATGGGAGCATTCAGCTGAGCTAAATTGTGAGAGGACACAGAGAGACTGGCTGACCTCTGCCTTTCCATGCAGTAGACCACTTTGCCTTTTGTTTGACTCAAATTCAAGCATTATACGCCCTGGGTGGCATCGTGGCACAACTTAATTAATGAGCATTACGACAGCAGTCAATCACAACGAGCCGTGCTCTTATAAAAACTTCCAGTCTCGCGTCATTGAGTTTGAATCAGCCCTGCCAGCCACCCCCTGCCAGCCACCCCCTGCCAGCCACAGTAGCCAAGTGCTTGTTGAGCCTAGTGGACCATCCTGTTTAACGGGCTAACCCGGGGCTTTAGAATGTGAGATAGGCCTGAACCATTTTGGGCAACGCTCAATCAACCTGATTCTAACGGGTCTGTGCGTTGCGAAAGGGCTGTGTATAGTAGTACTGCAGTGTGTGCAAGTAGCAGATCTGCTCTACAAAGCAGGTTTTAAAGGTCATGTTTTCTCTGCCTCCATGCACACCAGAACCTTATAGGGGGTACGGTTTACACACTACGTTGTATATGTAAATTAAAGAATGCCATTCAACTCTACAGTGATTAATGCTGTTAACCGAAGGGCTGCTGGGCTCGGGAGTTGTGATTGGATGGAAAGCCGCTCTGAAAGCCACCCCAGTGGCCACTATTTTTAGTTTACTGCTAACTAAGAAGTTGTTGAGAATTCCTCTCAAATCAATTAATCCCTCAGTGAGGTGGAAACAAGCACTGTCTGACTCGCAACCCTTCTTCTTTGTTTATTGGAAAGGACATAAATAATATGGCACAGTTGTAACTTGTCAGAAATATAGTTAAGCATATGTGCAAGTCAAGCCAATAAACTTTTTTTTTTTTTCGTGGGGAGCACAATGTCATGCTTCTGCCCTGCCTTACAAGAAGCCAATTATATTAGCAGCGTGGGACCTCCGTTCGACATCCCATGTCCTGATACTCTAATGAAATAAAAGTGGTTTCACACATGCTCCTGCTGTGTCCTTGACGCTTTGAAATGTCTACTTTGCAATTTTAGTAATTTGGGCAAGGGGGGTATTTTCAAAGATACCATGGTGTCAAGCAGACTCCGCAGGGAAGAATTTCAGTATGACGTGGCACTAGTCAGTATCCACCAGGGTATACTGCTGAAAATATATAATACGTGTTGTAATACATGTTAATATGTCATAATGTTCGTATCAGACCATGTAGCAATCTTTTATACAATACTGAAATGTTGGAAAAATGTCAATTGCATCATTTGGCTTTTACATACAAAAATGTGAAATACATCTTACAGTACAAACTGGATTCTTTCATTTCTTTTCTGGAGTGTAATGTCAGAGTAGAAGAGACTTGTCACGTTCTGACCTTAGTTCCTTTGTTTTGTCTTTGTTTATATGGTCAGGGCGTGAGTTTCTTTCACCTTTATTTAACCAGGTAGGCAAGTTGAGAACAAGTTCTCATTTACAATTGCGAAATGGCCAGGATAAAGCAAAGCAGTTCGACACATACAACGACACAGGGTTACACATGGAGTAAGACAAACACACAGTCAAAAATACAGTATAAACAAGTCTATTTACGATGTAAGCAAATGAGGTGAGATAAGGGAGGTAAAGGCAAAAAAAGGCCATGGTGGCAAAGTAAATACAACATAGCAAGTAAAACTAAGGAATGGTAATTTTTGCAATGGAAGAATGTGCAAAGTAGAAATAAAAATAATAGGGTGCAAAGGAGCAAAATAAATAAATAAATTAAATACAGTAGGGAAAGAGGTGGTTGTTTGGGCTAAAATATAGGTGGGCTATGTACAGGTGCAGTAATCTGTGAGCTGCTCTGACAGTTGGTGCTTAAAGCTAGTGAGGGAGATAAGTGTTTCCAGTTTCAGTGCTTTTTGTAGTTTGTTCCAGTCATTGGCAGCAGAGAACTGGAAGGAGAGGTTTGGTTTTGGGGGTGACTAGAGAGATATACCTGCTGGAGCGTGTACTACAGGTGGGAGATGCTATGGTGACCAGCGAGCTGAGATAAGGGGGGACTTTACCTAGCAGGGTCTTGTAGATGACATTGAGCCAGTGGGTTTGGCGACGAGTATGAAGCGAGGGCCAGCCAACGAGAGCGTACAGGTCGCAATGGTGGGTAGTATATGGGGCTTTGGTGACAAAACGGATTGCACTGTGATAGACTGCATCCAATTTGTTGAGTAGGGTATTGGAGGCTATTTTGTAAATGACATCGCCAAAGTCGAGGATTGGTAGGATAGTCAGTTTTACAAGGGTATGTTTGGCAGCATGAGTGAAGGATGCTTTGTTGCGAAATAGGAAGCCAATTCTAGATTTAACTTTGTATTGGAGATATTTGATATGGGTCTGGAAGGAGAGTTTACAGTCTAACCAGACACCTAAGTATTTGTAGTTGTCCACGTATTCTAAATCAGAGCCGTCCAGAGTAGTGATGTTGGACAGGCGGGCAGGTGCGGGTAGCAATCGGTTGAAGAGCATGCATTTAGTTTTACTTGTATTTAAGAGCAATTGGAGGCCATGGAAGGAGAGTTGTATGGCATTGAAGCTTGCCTGGAGGGTTGTTAACACAGTGTCCAAAGAAGGGCCAGAGTTATACAGAATGGTGTCGTCTGCGTAGAGGTGGATCAGAGACTCACCAGCAGCAAGAGCGACCTCATTGGTATACAGAGAAGAGAGTCTGTCCAAGAATTGAACCCTGTGGCACCCCCATAGAGACTGCCAGAGGTCCGGACAGCAGACCCTCCGATTTGACACACTGAACTCTATCAGAGAAGTAGTTGGTGAACCAGGCGAGGCAATCATTTGAGAAACCAAGGCTGTCGAGTCTGCCGATGAGGATGTGGTGATTGACAGAGTCGAAAGCCTTGGACAGATCAATGAACACGGCTGCACAGTAATGTTTCTTATCGATGGCGGTTAAGATAGCGTTTAGGACCTTGAGCGTGGCTGAGGTGCACCCATGACCAGCTCTGAAACCAGATTGCATAGCAGAGAAGGTATGGTGAGATTCGAAATGGTCGGTAATCTGTTTGTTGACTTGGCTTTCGAAGACCTTAGAAAGGCATGGTAGGATAGATCCAATTTGTAAGTCGCTCTGGATAAGAGCGTCTGCTAAATGACTTAAATGTAAATGTAAATATAGGTCTGTAGCAGTTTGGGTCAAGAGTGTCCCCCCCTTTGAAGAGGGGGATGACCGCAGCTGCTTTCCAATCTTTGGGGATCTCAGATGACACGAAAGAGAGGTTGAACAGGCTAGTAATGGGGGTGGCAACAATTTCGGCAGATAATTTTAGAAAGAAAGGGTCCAGATTGTCTAGCCCGGGTTATTTGTAGGGGTCCAGATTTTGCAGCTCTTTCAGAACATCAGCTGAACGGATTTGGGAGAAGGAGAAATGGGGAAGGCTTGGGCGAGTTGCGGTGGGGGGTGCAGTGCTGTTGACCGGGGTAGGAGTAGCCAGGTGGAAAGCATGGCCAGCCGTAGAAAAATGCTTATTGAAATTCTCAATTATGGTGGATTTATCAGTGGTGACAGTGTTTCCTATCTTCAGTGCAGTGGGCAGCTGGGAGGAGGTGTTCTTATTCTCCATGGACTTTACAGTGTCCCCAAACTTTTTTGAGTTAGTGTTGCAGGAAGCAAATTTCTGCTTGAAAAAGCTAGCCTTGGCTTTTCTAACTGCCTGTGTATAATGGTTTCTAGCTTCACTGAACAGCTGAGTTGGGGTGGGCAAGTCTGTTTGTTTTTCTATGTTTGGTTTCTGTGTTCGGCCTAGTATGGTTCTCAATCAGAGGCAGGTGTCGTTAGTTGTCTCTGATTGAGAATCATACTTAGGTAGCCTTTTTCCACCTGGGTTTGTGGGTGTTTATTTTCTGTCTTTGTGTGACGTGTGTATGTCACCAGACAGGACTGTTTGGTTTCGTTCGTTCATTTTGTTATTTGTTATTTGTTATTTTTGTGTTCAGTGCTTTCTTTAATTACAATTATGAACACTTACCACACGCTTTGGTCCTTCTCTCTTTCTCCGAAGACGATCGTTACAGAAATACCCACCACAAAAGGACCAAGCAGCATGGTAATGGGCAGCAGCAGCAGCGATGTCAGGACCCCTGGACATAGGAGGACGTTTTGGATGGCAAGGGTTGCTACACATGGGAGGAGGTCCTGGCTAGAAGGGATCGCCTCCCACGGGAACAGGTGGAGGCAGCTAGGAGAGCAGAGGCCGCCGTAGAGAGGAGCCAGCGATACGAGGGAACACGGCTGGCAAGGAAGCCCGAGAGGCAGCCCCAAAAATGTATTGGGGGGGCACACAGGGAGCGTGGCTAAGGCAGGTAGGAGACAACTCCCCGTGCTTACCGGAGAGCGAGAGGGACCGGGCAGGCACCGTGTTATGCGGTGGAGCGCACGGTGTCCTCGGTGCGTGTGCGGTACATTCCAGCTCCTCGTATCGGCTGGGCTAGAGTGGGCATCGAGCCAGGTGCCATGAAGCCAGCTCTACGCATCTGGTCTCCAGTGCGTCTCCTTGGGCCGGCGTACATGGCACCAGCCTTACGCATGGTGTCCCCGGTTCGCCAGCACAGCCCAGTGCGGGCTATTCCACCTCGCCGCATTGGCCTGGCTACGGGGAGCATTCAACCAGGTAAGGTTGGGCAGGCTCGGTGCTCAAGAGCTCCAGTGCGCTTGCACGGTCCGGTCTATCCAGTGCCACCTCCACGCACCAGCCCTCTGGTGGCAGCCCTCCGCACCAGGCTGTCTCTCCGTCTTCTCCCTACAAGTGCTCCCACCTGTCTAGTGCTGTCAGAGCCTTCCTCTCCAGCGCTGCCAGAGTCTCCCGTCTGTCCTGAGCCGCCAGAGTCTCCCGTCTGTCCTGAGCCGCCAGAGTCTCCCGTCTGTCCTGAGCCGCCAGAGTCTCCCGTCTGTCCTGAGCCGCCAGAGTCTCCCGTCTGTCCTGAGCCGCCAGAGTCTCCCGTCTGTCCTGAGCCGCCAGAGTCTCCCGTCTGTCCTGAGCCGCCAGAGTCTCCCGTCTGTCCTGAGCCGCCAGAGTCTCCCGTCTGTCCTGAGCCGCCAGAGTCTCCCGTCTGTCCTGAGCCGCCAGAGTCTCCCGTCTGTCCTGAGCCGCCAGAGTCTCCCGTCTGTCCTGAGCCGCCAGAGTCTCCCGTCTGTCCTGAGCCACCAGAGTCTCCCGTCTGTCCTGAGCCGCCAGTCTGTCCTGAGCCGCCAGAGCCGCCAGTCTGTCCTGAGCCGCCAGAGCCGCCAGTCTGTCCTGAGCCGTCAGTCAGCCAGGAGCTGCCAGAGCTGCCTGTCATGCCGGCGATGCCAGAATTGCCCTTCACTCCAGAGCTCCCGGAGCTTCCCGACTGTCCGGCGCTGCCAGAGTCTCCCGCCTGTCCCGCGCTGCCGGAGTCTCCCGCCTGTCCCGCGCTGCCGGAGTCTCCCGCCTGTCCCACACTGCGGGATTCATCCTTCCCTCTGGCGCTGCCGGAGTCTCCCGCCTATCCGGCGCTGCCGGGGTCTCCCGCCTATCCGGCGCTGCCGGAGTCTCCCGCCTATCCGGCGCTGCCGGAATCTTCCGTCAATTCAGGACCCATGGTTAGTGTCCCCAATCGGAGTTCGGCGGCGAGGGTCGCCGCTCGTAAGAGGCCCTGGGGGTGGTTGAGGAGGCAGAGAAAAACTGTGGTGAAGTGGGGTCCACGTCCCGCGCCAGAGCCACCACCACGGATAGATGCCCACCCAGACCCTCCCCTATAGGTTCAGGTTTTGCGGCTGGAGTCCGCACCTTTGGGGGGGGGGTACCGTCATGTTCTGACCTCAGTTCCTTTGTTTTGTCTTTGTTTATATGGTTAGGGCGTGAGTTGGTGTGGGCAGTCTGTTTGTTTTTCTATGTTTGGTTTCTGTGTTCGGTCTAGTATGGTTCTCAATCAGAGGCAGGTGTCGTTAGTTGTCTCTGATTGAGAATCATACTTAGGTAGCCTTTTTCCACCTGGGTTTTGTGGGTGTTTATTTTCTGTCTTTGTGTTACGTGTTGTTACGGATACCAGTATCCTGTGTGTGTATCCTGTGTGTGTGTGTATCCTGTGTTCTTTTCTCTCCTTCTCCCCTCACAGGTGAAAATCATCACTCCCCAATCAGTCACCAATCAATCATCAATCAGAAGACACACCTCCTCCTGTTTTCCTACCCTATCACAGTTCCTTTCCCTTGGTTTAAAATCCCTGTCAGTTATTTGCTCTAGAGCTCAATCTCTCTGTAAATGCCATGTCTGTAGGTCTCTGTGTTTCACTCTCTCGTTGTGTATTAACCTCTCTTTTGTTTGAGCACCTCCATAGCACTTTGTCATCACCTGTGAGTATTGTTTTGGTTATGGTGTTTGTGTTTGATTGCTGGTGGGAAAAGGGGAAACCAAGACAAGTCGCCCATGGGCATACACTACCCGTAGGTAGACTTTGTTAAATACACTAGTTAGAACTGGGCGGACCACCCACTGTATTTTTGGTTAGTTAGTTAGCTGTTGTTAAAGTAGGCTAGTCTAGCTTAGGTTTTTTTTTAATACTTATTGTTTCTTTTCTTGGGTCCAGCTCAGCCCCTTTTCCTGCTCCCCCCATTATCGTGTGTTTTCAAATAAACCTTGAGTTTCACGGTAGATTTCAGTTGTCCTGGTTATTTCGTTCTCACTTTTACTTTGTCACAATTATAATTTGCATGAGTTTGCATGTTACGGGTCTCAATACCATCCCCCCTAGACTGTCGAGCCAAAAGGGATTCGTAACACGTGTGTATGTCACCAGACAGGACTGTTTCGTTTCATTCGTTCATTTTGTTATTTTTGTATTGATTCAGTGTTTAGTGCTTTCTTTAATTAAAATTATGAACACTTACCACGCTGCGCTTTGGTCCTCCTCTCTTTCTCCCGAAGACAATCGTTACAAGACTTCTCTAAAGTCATCAACTCCAAAGACCCCAAATTTTACAAGAGTCAGGGATGCTTGTTGTAAATGCTCAACATGCTGTCATAAAATGTGCCAAGCTGTGTTTGATGGTAGGGGTTTAAAACTCCCTTGTCCTAATGAGCTCTCCCTCTAACAAACAGATGTGAGCGAAGCAGTGCTGTGTGAAGTTAACATCTGTACATAATTGGATATTGTACCTGCTATTGTGGAAAACATGTTGTGGGCCCCCTTTCCCTGTGAGAAGAAGTAATTATCAATGTTTATGTTAATGCGTAGGAGCCCTGTTCTGTTTTCCGGATTGAAGCAGTTTTCGATTGACTGCTATAAAAAACTGTCTCCTTTCCCTCCATCAGCTGCACATGTTCGTGCTGGCGTACTCCTACTTAGACTGGGAAAGGTTTCGGGTGTGTGAGCAATTTGTTTTACAGCTCAGAGGCGACTTAGAGAACCTTACCACTTGGCTAACAGGGACTTAGAGGCAGCTTTAGTCACGTGTCTATCACCTGGCTGTCATACAGACAGATGTTACCACGGTGATACATGTTGGAAACAGGGTCAGTGTGTCTTTCCACAGCTGCCTTGAAGGGTGTAATAGTGATGGTTTTGGTACTGAAGAGAAACCTTCATCAGTTCAGAAGAAAGGTTTAGCATTAGGGAAGCAATATTTTTACGTTTTTAATGACCACTTATTAATAGATGATTAAATAATGTTATTAATACACATTTTAGTAAGTTGTTAAAAGGCATTAATCAGTCAGACTTACATGTAACATTTGTATTTAGGATATTAATTGGACAGTAATGCATCTTCTTTAAAATGTATTGACGGCAGAGCAACATGAAATATAATGGTGCTGCAGGACAAAGTATTCGTTTTATCTTTGATATCCTCACATGCCCTGCCTCTCTTTAGTATTCTCCAGAACCTTACTGAATAATTGGTAGCATATTGCGAGAAAAAAAAAATCCTCTCTGAAAAGCCCTCTCTCCGAGAGAGAGAGAGAAGTAGAGATGGAAAGAGTTATTTGAATAACATTCTAACAGGCCCACAATGTAGTTAATAAAATCCGATGTTGATATATTCGGCTGTTTTTGCTAGATATTATTTAGGATTAGAAAAACTGACTGCCAAATTCTAACTCATGTTCGTATAAGCTGGTAGCAAAGCTAGCCATATAGAAATCGGTGATGGTAGGTAAAGCCGTTTTTCAGTGTAGCAGACCATATTCACATAACATGATGTGGGCGATAAAACAACGGAAGCCCCAATCATTTTCAATGATGGGAAGCAAAGTGGGCGGGGGACCGTTGGGCAATGTGAGCATGGGCGAGGGAGCGAGAACAGAAGTGAAGTTTAACTTTACGCAAATACACTGACATTTCGGTGCTATTGACCAATTGACGTTCACTATAGCTTCCAGTGTCTACTGGATTGCCTTTTGATACCTGTCACGTATCCTCCCTCTCTGGCCTCTAGGTCATCAGGCTGCTGATTATCCCGCACACCTGTCACCATCGTCAAGCACACCAGCACCTCATGACACTCACCTGGACTCCATCACATCCTTGATTATCTTCCCTATATCGGTCACTCCCTTTGGTGCTTTCCTCAGGTGTTATTGACTGTTTTCATGTCAGTGCGTTGTTTGAGTTTCGTGTTTATTGTTTTGTTCATTTATTAAAACACTCACTCGCTATACTTGCTTCCCAACTCTCAGCGCACTCATTACAATACCTAGCATTATCTAGCATGCTTGCTAGTGAGGTGAATTTCACATTATAGTTGATCTGTACTTTAATGAAGTTGATTGGTGATGATCACATGAACATATATTGGAATAGACATCCAAACAAACATTTACCCCAACATTGTGTGAAATATCAACAATAGCTTAAATGTGGGCAAATTTTTATGGCCGGCATTGAGGAAATTCTGAATCTTTCCAACATGGGGGAAGCGTGCGTGGCTTTTCCAAGGTGTCTCCAATTTTTGGGTTGAATTTCATTGCTCTCTTACAGAGTATATGGATATTTCTCCAATCTCCAGGTTTACAGCCTGGTTGGTTTGATTAGTAGAACACATGTATTAAACTTGTATGAGGATTTGGTTGCCACAGTACAGTCCATGGAGACATTGGAGGCATGCACCATGTTGAAATATCTCATACCGTAGGTGCTGGCTCTTCCTGGTTCTCCTCCCATGCTGAGAGATCCTGTGCGGGCCTCCAGGAGGCTTGTGTGTTACAAACCACCAGGCCAAACTTGCCCTCTCCCCTGAGCACTGCATTTGTAAAGTATTCAGACCCCTTGACTTTTTCCACATTTTGTTACGTCACAGCCTTACTCTAAAATGGATTAAATCGATTTTTTTCATCAATCTACACACAATACCTCATATTGACAAAGCAAAAACAGGTTTTTAGACATTTTTGTGAATGTATAATAATTTAAAACTGAAATATCACATTTACATAAGTATTCAGATCCTTGACTCAATACTTTGTTGAAGGACTTTTGGCAGCGATCACAGCCTTTAGTCTTCTTGGGTATGATGCTACAAGCCTGTCACTATCGTATTTGGGGGGTTTCTCACCTTCTCGGTCAGGTTGGATGGGGGGAATTGTGGCACAGCTATTTTCAGGTCTCTCCAGAGATGTTCGACTGGGTTCAAGTCCGGGCTCTGGCTGGGCCACTCAAGGATATTTAGAGACTTGTCAAAGCCACTCCTGCGTTGTCTTGGCTGTGTACTTAGGGTTGTTGTCCTGTTGGAAGGTGAACCTTCACCCCAGTCTGAGGTCCTGAGCGCTCTGGAGAAGGTTTTCATCAAGGATCTCTCTGTAATTTGCTCCATTCATCTTTCCTTCGATCCTGACTAGTATCCCAGTACCTGATGCTGAAAAATATCCACACAGTATGATGCTGCCACCACCATGCTTCAACGTAGAGATGGTGACAGGTTTCCTCCAGACATGACGCATGGCATTCAGGCCAACGAGTAAGTCTTGGTTTCACCAGACCAGGGAATCTTGTTTCTCATAGTCTGAGTCCTTTAGGTTCCTTTTGGCAAACTCCAAGCGGGCTGTCATGTACCTTTTACTGAGGAGTGGCTTCTGTCTGACCACTCTACCATAAAGGCCTGATTGGAGAAGTGCTGCAGAGATGGTTATCCTTCTGGAAGGTTCTCCCATCTCCATAGTGGAACTCTGGAGCTCTGTCAGTGGCCATCGGGTTCTTGGCCACCTCCCTGACCAAATCCCTTCTCCCCCAATTGTTCAGTTTGGCCGGGTAGCCAGCTCTAGTAAGAGACTTGGTGGTTCCAAACTTTATCCATTTAAGAATGATGGAGGCAATTGTGTTCTTAGGGACCTTCAATGCTGCAGACATTTTGTTGTTACTCTTCCCCAGATCTGTGCCTCTACACAATCCTGTCTCGCAGCTCTACGGACAATTCCTTCGACCTCAGGGCTTGGTTTTTGCTGTGACATGCACTGTCAACTGTGGGAGCTAATATAGACAAGTGTGTACCTTTCCAAATGATGTCAAATCAATTGAATTTACCACAGGTGGACTCCAATCAAGTTGTAGAAACGTCTCAAGGATGATCAATGGAAACAGGATGCACCTGAGCTCAATTTCGAGTCTCATAGCGAAGGGTCTGAATACTTATGTAAATAAGGTATTACTATTTATTTTTTATATATACTTTCTAAAAAACTGTTTTTTGTTTGTCATTATGAGGTTTCGTGTGCAGATTGATGGGGGAAAAATGCATTTAATACATTTTAGAATAAGGCTGTAATTTAACACAATGTCGATACTTTCAGAATGCACTGTGTACGGACTGGTGCTGGTAGAGGTCCAGTTCTAAGACATGTCCAAAGGCTACTACTTACTTTTCCTCCAAATTTAAAATATAATGACCAGTTTATTTACATGAAAATAAGGTGTTCCTTAGTACAACAGGGGTTATGATGGGTTATGATGTGCGCAAGGTACTGTAGTATATATGTAGGATTGATAGAAAAAGTAAGGTTGTACACAGTGGGCATCCAAACTACGACACACCTCAACATGTCTCCCGGCCCCCTGACTAAGATCTAGCACATAATAAACAGCAATTGAGATATTTGTCTTGATCTTTGATATTTGAGAGGAAGAGCTAGGCACTCGAGTCGAGGGCCAAGCCCTGATGTGTTTATTTGAATATTATTCAAATCAAGGAGCTATTGAAAGCTAATATGTGCCGCTCAGCTTTGAGTGTTTTCAATCTATTAAATCATGAAAGGGGCAGTGCTAATGAGTGAACGATTTGAGTATGTCACGGCCACTGAGATATGCATAAAGATTCCGGTTATAATGCAGTCTTACTGAAAATAACAAGATTATGAGTCATCTTTGGCTAGTTTCTTCATGTTTTGTCAATCTTCTACCAGAGAAAACAAAGTAAATCCTTGGGCACACGGAGAAATGTTAGGCCTAACTTGGTAGGACTGAGCGATTAGTTCTTTTTCAGGTCGGTTCGGTTTTGTTTCGGTTAAAAAAAAATGTTTTCACAGTTTGGTTTTGATTTTAAAAAACAACATTAAATTTTTTTTTGCTTTCTAATTGGAATTCCAAAGCCAAATATTGAGAACATTCAATTGCCAAAACATTAAAAAACTCCCATTGTCTTAACTTTTTTTATGACTTCTATTATTTCATTTATTTGTCATCATCTCTGCCCAGGCAGTAGCAGCCAGCTGTAATATCATATGTGTCAACATGCTGAATTGTAATTGGTTGCATTTTACCGTCGTTTCATACTGCGCTATGATTGGTGAATTACCATCCAGGTCGTGAGGTCTTTTTCAGTTGATCATGGCCGGAGACACATGAACATGCCAGTTATAGCTAGCTAATAAAGAGCCGCCTTTAGAAAGATCCTGTCGTACTGCATTTTATTATTTTGTACAAAGCGAGCAAAACAAGACACCAGCCAGCCAGACAACCATCTAAAACTTTATCTCTGTGCTCCTCAACGAGTCATCCTATTAAGTGTGGCTAGTAGCTAGCTAGCTGGCAAGCTAGTAGCTGCAAAGCTATCTGACGAAATCACAATCGTAGTAGTTCTTCAAAATATATAGGGCATACTTTCAAGACTGCTAATTCCCAAGTTCTACAACTGTCAATGGGGTAGAGTTCTCACAAACTGTCTATATCCCTCTAATCGGTTTTGAGTACATTTCTATAGCTTGCAAAATATTTTTTATGATGGTGTAGGAGTGCTAAAATGGAATGGTTGTGGTTTCAACACAGCGCCCACCATTATCAGTCATCTATTGTACATATATGGGAATAACAAAGCAGGCAGTACCTGCGCAATGGATTGTGGGCATTGTAGTTAATTGACGCGTTTTCTGCTCTGAACTACATTCTTCATTAATGTGGATTCTACCATGATTACGGATAATCCTGAATGAATAGTGAATAATGATGAGAGAAAAAGTTACAGAGGGTCAAAGATCATACTCCCAAGACATGCTAACCTCTCCTATTATTGGTAATGGTGAGAGGATAGTATGCCTTCGGGGTACGATCTTTGACCCTCTAACTTTCTCACTCATTGTCACGGCTTTCGTTGTGGGAAGGAGGAGCGGACCAAAATGCAGCGTAGTTGTGATTCATTTTATTTAATAAGGAAACTATACACGATTAAACTAACAAAATAACAAACGTACGAAAACCGAAAACAGCCCTATCTGGTGCAAAACACAGAGACAGGAACAATCACCCACAAACACACAGTGAAACCCAGGCTACCTAAATATGGTTCCCAATCAGAGACAATGTGTCAGGGTTTACCAGAATTGGACCCAGAAGCAGACCAGGACAAGGTGAGTATAAAGATGGTGAGTATTTATTAATCAATGAGAACGTGGAGCTAGATAGTTCCGGGTGGAGGAGCGGGCAGCGGAGGTGGATTGATGGGAGTGGATAGGCAGATCCAATGGATAACAACACACTGGCGACGAGCAGACGGGGATGGGGTATGGGTTCCGGTTGAATGGTGTTCATGGCTAACGATCCGGCAGGGAATGGATGTCAGGTCAGAGCTTTTGAAGGGGTGATGATCAGGACAGGTGTGCAGATTACTGATGGGATACAGGTGCGGGTGAACATCGATCTCCCAACAAGCTAATTCGCCCGGCAACCAGACAGGGTGCGTTCCAGGACACCGGAAACACACTCCAGGACAGAAACACAGGCAAACACAGACTCAGGAAGCGGGATTCGTGACAGTACCCCCCCCCCCCCCCCCTCTGACGAACGCCACCGGGCGGACTACCTGGAGCGCCAGGGTGGAGGCGGTAGAAGTCACGAAGCAGGTCGTCATCAAGGATCTGACGCCGAGGAATCCAACTCCTCTCCTCTGGACCATATCCTTCCCAATCCACGAGATATTGGAAACCTCGACCCCGCCGTCTGGAATCCATTATGCGGCGCACCGTGTAGGCAGGACCACCTCCGATCATCCGAGGAGGAGGAGGACGAGGAGGAGGGTGCAACAGAGGACTGAGTAGAACCGGCTTGAGGCAGGAGACATGAAAGGTGGGGTGTACTCGAAGCGTTGCCGGCAATTTGAGTCGGACCACAACAGGGTTAATGATTCTCTCCACCACAAACGGACCAATGAACCTTGGTGACAGTTTCCTCAACTCAGTCCGTAGAGGAAGATCCCGTGTAGCCAACCAAACCTTATCTCCGATGGTATAAGCGGGAGCAGGAATACGGCGACGATTTGCCTGGATCTGATACCGGTCAGAAACTCTAAGGAGGACCTTCCTGGCCTGATGCCAGGTCCGGTGGCAACGACGAATGTGGGCCTGGACAGAAGGAACCGAAAGATCCCTCTCCTGAGAAGGAAACAAGGGAGGTTGGTATCTGTACAGGCATTGGAAGGGGGACATCCCAGTGGCAGATGAAGGAAGGGTATTATGGGCATACTCAACCCAGGGTAATTGAGATGACCAAGAAAGGGATCAGAGGAGACAAGACAACGCAGCATGGACTCCATCTTCTGGTTGGCTATCTCCGCCTGACCATTAGATTGTGGGTGAAATCCAGAAGTGAGACTGACTGTACCTCCAATGGCCAAACAGAAGGATCTCCAGACAGCAGAGGTAAACTGAGGACCACGGTCAGAAACAATGTCACTGGGCAATCCGTGGACCCTGAAAACCTCCCTAACCAGGATCTCGGACGTCTCCGTGGCAGATGGAAGCTTGGAGAGAGGGACAAAATGAGCAAACTTGCTGAATCTGTCCAGAATGGTCAGAATGACCGTGTTCCCAAAAGAAGGGGGCAATCCCGTGACAAAATCCAGGGCCAGATGCGACCAAGGTCGCTGAGGAATTGGTAGGGGGTGAAGAAGACCAGAGCTGGGCCGATTGGTACTTTTGTTCTGAGCACAAACAGGACATGCGGCAACAAACCTCCGGGTATCTTCTCCCATGGCAGGCCACCAAAATCGTCTGCGCAGTAGCGCCATAGTCCGAGCAACGCCAGGGTGACAAGCTATCTTGCTGGCGTGGGACCACTAAAGAACAGCAGAACGGACCGACTCAGGCACGAACAACCGACCGGGTGGACCGTTACCGGGGCCGGGCTGCGTCCGAAGGGCCGCCATCACCTCCTCCTCAATCCTTCATGTAACAGCTCCCACGACAAGGTTCTGGGGAAGAATCGTCTCAGTCTTGGCCCCACTCTCATCCGTCTTGGAGAACATCCGGGACAAGGCTCCGCTTTGCCGTTCTTCGACCCAGGTCGGAACGTCAGGGAAAAATTGAAGCGTCCAAAAAACAAAGCCCACCTGGCCTGACGGGAGTTGAGACGTTTAGCCGATTGCACGTAAGCCGGATTCTTGTGGTCAGTCCAGACCACAAACTGTTGCTCCGCTCCCTCCAACCAGTGACGCCACTCCTCCAAGGCAAGCTTCACAGCGAGAAGCTCCCGGTTACCCACATCGTAGTTTCTCTCAGCTGGTGAAAGACGACAAGGGTAGAAGGCGCAGGGATGGAGTTTACTGTCAGTGGAGCTACGCTGGGACAGGATGGCGCCCACCCCCACATCAGACGCGTCCACCTCAACAACAAACTGATGGGAAGTGTCAGGTTGAGAGAGAATCGGCGTGTTGGTGAATCGGCTCTTCAAGTTCAGAAATGCTCGGTCTGCCTCAGGAGTCCAACAGAAAATTCTGGCTCCCAGGGGTGATGACGAGGGACGAATGAGACCTGCAGCAAGAGACTCCTTTATGTAGGTCTCCAGGGCTTCCCGCTCAGGTTGAGAAATACTGTATAACCGTCCCTTGGGAAAGGCAGCTCCAGGGAACAGCTTAATTGTACAATCATAAGGTCGGTGGGGAGGAAGTGACTGAGCTTTCTGCTTACTGAACACCTCACCCAACTCGTGATATGTTTCAGGAACCAGGGACAAATCAAGAGGAGCAGACTCACTGACCCGACTGGAAACAGCATGAGAACAGGCAGTCCTGAGGCATTTAGCATGGCACTCAATGCTCCAACTAGTTACCTTACCAGTCACCCAATCGAATGAAGGATTGTGTTCTCTTAGCCAGGGGTATCCAAGAACCAGGGGAACATGGGGGGAAGGCAAAATGAAAAAATAAATAACCTCTGAATGATTCCCCGACAACAACATCTTAACCGGTTCGGTCCTCATAGTGATCCGTGCCAGACTACTGCCATTCAGAGTGGTTGCTTCAATGGCTTCCGGTAATTGCTCCTTGGAAAGCCCCAGCTGTTCCACTAAGTCGGCATCAATGAAGCTGTCATCGGCACCTGAATCGATGAAAGCGTTAATCTCTAAACTCTGATTCTTATTTATGAGGGTAGCAGGAAAACGAGGTCTGACAGGGATCTTGAGAGGTTGAAACTGGCTCGCTAACAAACCTCCCAAACTTAACGAGCCGAGCAGTTTAACGGGCGCTGAGGACAAACAGAGATGTAATGTCCCGAGCTACCACAGTAGAGGCAGCTGTTGGTCTCACGTCTACGTTGGCGCTCGTCCTTAGTTAACCCGTGCCGCCCCACTTGCATAGGTTCAGGATCTGGCGGCAGGACTCCTCCACTAATCCCGTGTGAGGGAAAATGATCAACCCGTTCTGGTCCACTTCCTGAACCGAATGGTAACCGAGTCTCAGATTGATTAGATGGACCCCACTGCTTCTCCCTCCTTCTCTCTCGGACTCTATTATCTACCCGAATAGCTAAGGTGACCAAACTATCTAGGTCACTAGGCTCTGGATAGGAGATCAGCTCGTCCTTGAGTTGCTCCGACAACCCCTGGTAAAAAACAGCCAATGTCCTGAATTCTATCACAAAGTCTGCCACACTGCGAGCTCCTTGGCGAAGAGAGAACAAACGTTTAGCTGCGTCCTTACCTCGGACTGGATGGTCAAAAAGCTTTCTCATCTCTGCCGTGAAACCCTGGTATGACGTCATGCATGTGTCCCGTCGTTCCCAAACAGCAGAAGCCCATTCCAGAGCTCTACCACGCAGCAGCTCAATAACAAAAGCTATCCTAGCCTTATCTGTGGCGTAAGAGTAGGGCTGCAGATCAAAAACTAACCCACACTGTAAAAGAAATGAACGGCATCCTCCCAGATCTCCCTCGTACTTCTCCGGTGTCAGAACCTTGGGCTCACGGAAGGAACCCGCTCCCGAATCGGCAGGTGATATGGGTGAAACAGGTGGTGGATGATCCGCCGGCAACCTGAGCTGATCCTGGATACTCGTTAATCTATCCGATAAGTTCCGGATTGAACCCGCTATCTCGTGTAGCGCCGTGTTGTGTTGTCCCAACATCTTCTCCTGCTGGGTAATTGTATGGCAAACGGAGTCCAGGTCCGCTGGGTTCATCACGGGCCGGATCGTTCTGTCAGGGTTTACCAGAATTGGACCCAGAAGCAGACCAGGACAAGGTGAGTATAAAGATGGTGAGTATTTATTAATCAATGAGAACGTGGAGGTAGATAGTTCCGGGTGGAGGAGCGGGCAGCGGAGGTGGGTTGATGGGAGTGGATAGGCAGATCCAATGGATAACAACACACTGGCGACGAGCAGACAGGGATGGGGTATGGGTTCCGGGTGAATGGTGTTCATGGCTAACGATCCGGCAGGGAATGGATGTCAGGTCAGAGCTATTGAAGGGGAGAGGTGATGATGGGATACAGGTGCGGGTGAACATCGATCTCCCAACAAGCTAATTCGCCCGGCAACCAGACAGGGTGCGTTCCAGGACACCGGAAACACACTCCAGGACAGAAACATAGGCAAACACAGACTCAGGAAGTGGGATTCGTGACACAATGACTAACACCTGCCCCTGATTGAGAACCATATCAGGCCAAACACAGAAATAGACAAACAAGACATCCAACATAGAATGTCCACTCAGATCACACCCTGACCAACCAAAACATAGAAACATATAAAGTAAACTATGGCCAGGGCGTGACACTCATTATTTCAGGATTATCCATAATCATGGTAGCATCCACATGAATGTACAATTGTTTAAAAACATATATTCTTATTTATACTAAAAATATATCCAAAATGACACAATACGTTATTTACCTTGCATTTATCTATTGGGCACAAAATGTTCGAAACACAACCAAAACTAACTGAAAATGTTTGTAGAGTCACAAGCTTGATGTAGTCATTGCATGATAGGAATATGGGACCAAATAAAATAGTCAATTTTATTTATACAATGCTTTAGGGGTGTCAATCATTTTGACCCCAACCATTTTGATAAAGAAATACAGTATATTACTTGTTTAGCAAAATCTCTTTCTCTGAGCAATTGTATTGGTATAAAATATAATTTCCCAATTTTGTTGAACATTCAATATAGCTAAGTATTTGAATTATTTATTTTATAGAGTATTTATTGCTAATCTTTATCAAGGGTGTCAATAATTTCAGACCCCACTGTATACCAGTGGTGGAAAAATCATTTACAAGCAAGCATGTGTGTTTAATGAGTCCTCCAGATCAGAGGCAGTAGGAATGGCCAGGGATGTTCGGTTGATAAGTGCGTGAATCTGACTCTTTTCCTGTTCTGCTAAGCATTCAAAATGTAACGAGTACTTTTGGGTGCCAAGGAAAATGTATGGAGTAAAAAGTATAATATTTTCTTAGGGAATGTAGTGAAGTAAAAGTAGTTATCAACTCATCCCTGACCGCTGGCTACGTCCCTTCCGTCTTCAAGAGAGCGAGAGTTGCACCCCTTCTGAAAAAACCTACACTCGATCCCTCCGATGTCAACAACTACAGACCAGTATCCCTTCTTTCTTTTCTCTCCAAAACTCTTGAACGTGCCGTCCTTGGCCAGCTCTCCCGCTATCTCTCTCAGAATGACCTTCTTGATCCAAATCAGTCAGGTTTCAAGACTAGTCATTCAACTGAGACTGCTCTTCTCTGTATCACGGAGGCGCTCCGCACTGCTAAAGCTAACTCTCTCTCCTCTGCTCTCATCCTTCTAGACCTATCGGCTGCCTTCGATACTGTGAACCATCAGATCCTCCTCTCCACCCTCTCCGAGTTGGGCATCTCCGGCGCGGCCCACGCTTGGATTGCGTCCTACCTGACAGGTCGCTCCTACCAGGTGGCGTGGCGAGAATCTGTCTCCTCACCACGCGCTCTCACCACTGGTGTCCCCCAGGGCTCTGTTCTAGGCCCTCTCCTATTCTCGCTATACACCAAGTCACTTGGCTCTGTCATAACCTCACATGGTCTCTCCTATCATTGCTATGCAGACGACACACAATTAATCTTCTCCTTTCCCCCTTCTGATGACCAGGTGGCGAATCGCAACTCTGCATGTCTGGCAGACATATCAGTGTGGATGACGGATCACCACCTCAAGCTGAACCTCGGCAAGACGGAGCTGCTCTTCCTCCCGGGGAAGGACTGCCCGTTCCATGATCTCGCCATCACGGTTGACAACTCCATTGTGTCCTCCTCCCAGAGCGCTAAGAACCTTGGCGTGATCCTGGACAACACCCTGTCGTTCTCAACCAACATCATGGCGGTGGCCCGTTCCTGTAGGTTCATGCTCTACAACATCCGCAGAGTACGACCCTGCCTCACACAGGAAGCGGCGCAGGTCCTAATCCAGGCACTTGTCATCTCCCGTCTGGATTACTGCAACTCGCTGTTGGCTGGGCTCCCTGCCTGTGCCATTAAACCCCTACAACTCATCCAGAACGCCGCAGCCCGTCTGGTGTTCAACCTTCCCAAGTTCTCTCACGTCACCCCGCTCCTCCGCTCTCTCCACTGGCTTCCAGTTGAAGCTCGCATCCGCTACAAGACCATGGTGCTTGCCTACGGAGCTGTAAGGGGAACGGCACCGCAGTACCTCCAGGCTCTGACCAGGCCCTACACCCAAACAAGGGCACTGCGTGCTCTCAGAAATGGTAATGACACGTAAGACAGAAATAATAAAATTGTACTCCTGCAATACCAGGAATTAGTCTATAAACGCTTCATAACACTCCTAAATCAAATATTTTTTGGGGACTGCTGGCAAAGTTTGTGTGCGCCCATTGCTTTCCCTGAAAGTTACTCATAGTTACTATGATGAAGAAGTAGGCTTTGCAGATAAAAATGAGAAGTGTTTTTTAAATTCTCTGTAGTCTATTATGAGCAATTACCACACAGTAGAAACAAAACACTAAGTTCTGCCTATAACAAAGAGAGAGTCTATATTAAATTCTAATTCCAATTATCCACCCAATGATAACTCATTATCATCTAACACCATGTGTATTCTCCGGCTCTATCTTAACCTCTCTATTTGTTACTCTTTGTTATTCAAAGTGTTTCTCTGTGGAACATGGTTTTCTTAATTGGAATATGTATCGCAGAAGTACTAATGATGAAGAATGTAAGCTACATACTGTAATGTATAACTTTTGAACAGTTATTGCACCGTATCGGCCAAATAGGAAGTGGGCAGAGAAAGCACTGGGGAGGAGGGAAGTAGACTACAAGCCCATCAGAAGGTGACCCCGACCCGGTCGCCCAGCAGTGTATCACTGACCTCACGTCCGAGGGGCACATCTGGCCCCTCTCGCACCTGTCAGCACTCCACCTTGTGTCCATGTGCTGGGAGGCTGGGCGAGAGATGATTGAATCTCCCCGGTGCCTCTAAGAGAAGGTCTGGAGGATGCAAAGGGGTGAGTAGGATATAAGGAGTGGTGAGAGGTGATTGGCCAACTGAGCAGGGGAGTAAACATGGACATGATAGTGTCAGGAACCCTTGCAAGCATGGGGCCAAGCCTATCACATCACACGGCCGGAGAGCTGAAAATTGACCTCACAGGGAAATGGAGCCGCAATATATAACAGTCTGTTCAGAGAAATGATTGACTAAAAACAGCTGTGGTGCTTTTTCAATTAATAACCCATTTAATCCCATGGGTCACAATAGTGCAGCACAAAACTTTTGTACTTTACAGGCTCTAGAGATGTCAAAGTTGCACTTACAAAAAAATTGTCATATTATGTATTATCATTTAGAGAAGTTTCATATGGTTTCTCAAAATGGTCACAAGCCACAAGCATATTTCTCCAAGGTGTACTTTTACAGATATATTTGGCACCAGAAGTCTGCATTCAACAGTTTAAAAAGCAAATACATTGTTGAAATGTTTTAATATTTTTTTGTAAACAATGTTTAAAGGTCAATCACTGATTTGGCCTCGTTTTTCATCCATGCTTATTAAGAAACGCTGAATACAAACTTACAGTGAAATGCTTACTTTCAGGCCCAACCAACAATGCTTTAAGAAGTTAAGAATTTGTTTAAAAATAAGTGTTAAGTAAAAAATAGATAAGTACAATTTTTTAAATAGAAAATAAAAGTAACAAATAATAAAACAGCAGCCCGCTACAGAGTCAATGTGCGGGGGCCCCGGTTAGTCGAGGTAATTGAGGTAATATATACATGTAGGTAGAGTTAAAGTGACTATGCATAGATTATAAACAGAGAGTAGCAGCAGCAGCGTAAAAGAGGGGTCTGGGTAGCCCTTTGATTAGCAGGAGTGTGGGTGTTTCTTGGGTGTGTCTTTGCCGTTCAGTTACAACAAACAAGCGGAGTAGTGAGTACAGCTCAGCTAGCTTTAATTTGTTATGGAGAGAACATTGTTTTGAAGTTGAGGACTTCTCTCCTCCTGATGGACACGCCATCTCAAGATGGTCAGCTAATTCAGTTCTATGGGTAGGCTAAAGCCTGCGCTGACCTTGTGTTTATCCAAGCTGACAGCAGTTAGCTTGCATATCTTGGTGATTGCTGCAGCTGGCTATCCTATCTATCTGATATTTCTTGTCAAATCAGATCGCAAGAGCCAGTGTCTGGAATGTGTTTCATATGATACTAGTTCTACAACAACTTTGATACAAAAGTAGCTTACAACTTATTTTCAATGTTTCATCATGTCATGTAAATACATGTTACAGTGGAAAAGGTATCAGCTATTGCGAGTTGCCTGCGGACAGTCTTCAGTCAGCTTCAGTCTCATCAAATCAAATCAAATTGTATTGGTCACACAACACGTGTTTAGCAAATGTTATTGCAGGTGTAGTGAAATGCTCATCTCTCATTATGTCAGCTGTTAGATCTTTACCGAAAAGACTAACAGAAATAATATCCTCACATGTGTAGGCTACATATGGACATTGCACAAACATCTCCCAGCTTGAGTGGAGATACCGTAGGTAAATTTGTCTTTGTGTAACAAAGACAAATCCTTTTCTGCTGTAAATATCATATTGGTATGATTACAGTGGCTTGTGAAAGTATTCACCCCTCTTGGCATTTTTCCTATTTTGTTGCCTTGCAACCTGGAATTAAAATGGATTTCGGGAGGGGTTGAGTCATTTGATTTACACAACATGCCTACCACTTTGAAGATACAAAATATGTTGTATTGTGAAACAAACAAGAAATAAGACAATAAAACAGAAAACTTGAGTGTGCATAACTATTCACCCCTCCAAAGGCAATACTTTGTAGAGCCACCTTTTGCAGAAATTACAGCTGCAAGTCTCTTGGGGTATGTCTCTATAAGCTTGACACATCGAGCCAATGCGATTTTTTTTTCTCCCATTCTTCAAGGCTAAACTGCTCCAGCTCCTTCAAGTTGGATGGGCTCTCCTGGTGTACAGCAATATTTAAGTCATACCACATATTCTATATTGAATGAAGGTCTGGGCTTTGACTAGGCCATTCCAAGACATTTCAATATTTCCCCGTAACCACTCAAATTTTGCTTTAGCAGTATGCTTAGGGTCATTGTCCTGCTGGAAGGTGAACCTTCGTCCCAGTCTCAAATGTCTGGAAGACTGAAACAGGTTTCCCTCAAGAATTTCCCTGTATTTAGCGTCATCCATCATTCCTTAAATTCTGACCAGTTTCCCAGTCTCTGCCGATGAAAAACGTCCCCACAGCATTATGCTGCCACTACCATGCTTCACTGTGGGGATGGGGTTCTCGGGAAAGATGAGAGGTAATGGGTTTGCGTACTGACATAGCGTTTTCCTTGATGGACAAAAAGCTACATTTTAGTCTCATTTGACCAGAGTGCATTCTTCCATATGTTGGGGAGTCTCCCACATGCATTTTTACAAACACCAAACGTGTTTGCTTCTTTTTTCCTCCGACATGCCTTTTGGCAAACACCAAATATGTTTGCTTCTTTTTTTCTTTAAGCAATGGCTTTTCTCTGACCACTCTTCCGTTAAGCCCAGCTTTGTGGAGTGTACAGCTTAAATTGATCCTATGGACAGATACTCCAATCTCCGCAGTGGAGCTTTGCAGCTCTTTCAGGGTTATCGTTTGTCCATTTGTTGGCTCTCTGATTAATGTCCTCCTTGCCTTGCCTGGTCCGTGAGTTTTGGTGGGCGGCCCTCTCTTGGCAGGTTTGTTGTGGTGCCATATTCTTTAAATGTTTTTATATTGGATTTAATGGTGCTCCATGGGATGTTGAAAGTTTCATATATTTTTTTTATAACCCAGCCCTTGTCTCTACTTCTCCACAACTTTGTCCCTGACCTGTTTGGAGACCTCCTTGGTCTTCAAAATTTCCGGTTGCTTGGGGGTGCCGCTTGCTTGGTGGTGCCGCTTGCTTGGTGGTGTTGCAGACTTCTGGTGCCTTTCAGAACAGGTCTGTATATACTGAGATCGCGTGACAGATCATATGACAGTTAGATTGCAAACAGGTGGACTTTATTTAACGAATGATGTGACTTCTGAAGGTAATTGGTGGCATCAGATCTTTGTTTTTCAGACCATGAGACATCATAAAAATCGGCCTTCTCACAAAATCGTCTGTGGCATCTGAAAAGTTTGGACTACACACTCGACCTGGCTAAGGCTTTCTACTCTGTCAATCACAACATTCTATTGGCAGACCCAACAGCTTTGGTTTCTCAAATGATTGCCTCGCCTGGTTCACCAACTAATTCTCCGATGGCGTTCAGTGTGTCAAATCGGAGGGCCTGTTGTCCGGACCTCTGGCAGTCTCTATGGGGGTGCCACAGGGTTCAATTCTCGGGCCGACTCTCTTCTCTGTATACATCAATGATGTCGCTCTTGCTGCTGGTGATTCTTTGATCCACCTCTACACAGACGACACCATTCTGTATACCTCTGGCCCTTCTTTGGATACTGTCAAGGCTGTGAGTAACTGGTGAAAAGGAGTCAGGCGCAGGAGAGCTGAGATGCATGAACAAGGTATTTAATAAAGTAAACACCAGAACCAACACAATACAATGGTGCAGGAAAAATACCGGAACCACGAATAAACGGGAGAAACAACAAAACCCGGCAACAATAATACCAGCCATCAGAATCATAGCCTGACAATAAAACAAACACCCACAAAAACATGAGGGAAACCAGAGGGTTAAATAATGAACATGTAATGAAGGGAATTGAAACCAGGTGTGTAGAAATCAAAGACAAAACAAATGGAAAATGAAAAGTGGATCGGTGATAGCTAGAAGGCTCGTGACGTAGACCACCAAACCTCGCCCGAACAAGGAGAGGGACAGACTGCGGCGGAAGTTGTGACAGACACTGTGTTAACTAACCTCTAGACGAGCTTCAATGCCATACAACTCTCCTTCCATGGCCTCCAACTGCTCCTAAATGCAAGTAAAACTAAATGCATGCTCTTCAACCGATCGCTGCCCGCACCTGCCTGCCCAGCATCACTACTCTGGACGGTTCTGACTTAGAATATGTGGATAACTACAAATACCTAGGTGTCTGGTTAGGCTGTAAACTCTCCTTCCAGACTCACATTAAGCATCTCCAATCCAAAATTAAATCTAGAAACAGCTTCCTATTTTGCAACAAAGCATCCTTCACTCATGCTGCCAAACATACCTTCATAAAACTGACCATGCTACCGATCCTCGCCTTCGGCGATGTCATTTACAAAATAGCCTCCAACACTCTACTCAACAAATTGGATGCAGTCTATCACAGTGGCATCCATTTTGTCACCAAAGCACCATATCCTACCCACCACTGTGACCTGTAGGCTCTCGTTGGCTGGCCCTCGCTTCATACTCCTTGCCAAACCCACTGGCTACAGGTCATCTACAAGTCTCTGCTAGGTAAAGCCCCGGCTTATCTCAGCTCACTGGTCACCATAGTAGCACCCACTGGTAGCTCGCGCTCCAGCAAGTATATCTCACTGGTCACCTCCAAAGCCAATTCTTCCTTTAGCCACCTCTCCTTCCAGTTCTCTGCTGCCAATGACTGGAACAAACTGCAAAAATCACTAAAGCTGGAGACTCTTATCTCCCTCACAAGCTTTAAGCACCAGCTGTCAGAGCAGCTCACAGATCACTGCACCTGTACATAGCCCATCTGTAAATAGCCCGTCCAACTACCTCATCCCCATACTGTATTTATTTATTTATCTTGCTCCTCTGCACCCCAGTATCTCTACTTGCACATTCATCTTCTGCACATTCTACCATTCCAATGTTTAATTGCTATATTGTAATTACTTCGCCACCATGGCCTATTTATTGCATTACCTCCCTTATCCACCTCATTTGTACATGCTGTATACAGACTATTTTCTACTGTATTATTGATTGTACGTTTGTTTATTCCATCGTCAAACTGCTTTATCCGGGCCAGGTCGCAGTTACAAATGAGAACTTGTTCTCAACAAGCCTACCTGGTTAAATAAAGGTGAAATAAAAATGTAAAAAAAATAAAATGACCCCTCTATGGAAAGATGACACATGATGATGTTCTCCGTTTTTCTCTATGACCCCCACAAGCACCTCGTCTGAAGTCGGTACAGCCAATCTGCAAAATTCTGTCTGTAGTGTCCGAACAGTTTGGGCTACACACTAATATGACCCCTCCGTGGAAAGGTGAGACTGTCATGAACACGTTACATGTCGTACATGTTTTGCTCTAGGCCCCAGAAGCCTCATCTGAAGTTCCCTCTGGAACCAGTTGAAAGAATGTGTTGAAGTACACTGAACAACAATATCAATGTAACATGAAAAGTGTTGGTCCCATGTAATATGAGCTGAAGCAACAAATCCCAGAAATGTCCCATATGCACAAAAACCTTATTAATCTCTAATTTTGTGCACAAATATATTTACATCCCTGTTAGTGACCATTTCTCGTTTACTAAAATAATCCATCCACCTGACAGGTGTGGCATATCAAAAAGCTGATTAAACAGCATGATCATTACACAGGTGCACCTTGTGCTGGGGACAATTAATGGCCACTTTAAAATGTGCAGTTTTGTCACACAATGCAATGCCACATATGTCTCAAGTTTTGAGTGAGCGTGCATTTGGCATGCTGACCGCAGGAATGTCCACCAGAGCTTTTGCCAGAGAATGTAATGTTTATTTCTCTACCATAAGCTGCCTCCAATGTTATTTTAAAGAATTTGGCAGTACGTCAAACCGGCCTCACAACCGCAGGCCACGTGTAACCACACCAGCCTAGGGCTTCCACATCTGAGGAGGATTTCTGTCTGTAATAAAGCCCTTTTGTGAAGAAAAACTCATTCTGATTGCCTGGGCCTGGCTCCCCAGTGGGTGGGCCTGGCTCCCCAGTGGGTGGGCCTGGCTCCCCAGTGGGTGGGCCTGGCTCCCCAGTGGGTGGGCCTGGCTCCCCAGTGGGTGGGCCTGGCTGCCAAGTGGGTGGGCCTGGCTCCCCAGTGGGTGGGCCTGGCTGCCAAGTGGGTGGGCCTGGCTGCCAAGTGGGTGGGCCTGGCTCCCCAGTGGGTGGGCCTGGCTGCCAAGTGGGTGGGCCTGGCTCCCCAGTGGGTGGGCCTGGCTGCCAAGTGGGTGGGCCTGGCTCCCCAGTGGGTGGGCCTGGCTGCCAAGTGGGTGGGCCTGGCTCCCCAGTGGGTGGGCCTGGCTGCCAAGTGGGTGGGCCTGGCTGCCAAGTGGGTGGGCCTGGCTCCCCAGTGGGTGGGCCTGGCTGCCAAGTGGGTGGGCCTGGCTCCCCAGTGGGTGGGCCTGGCTGCCAAGTGGGTGGGCCTGGCTCCCCAGTGGGTGGGCCTGGCTGCCAAGTGGGTGGACCTATGACGTCCAAGGCCCAACCATGGCTGCACCCCTGCACAGTCATGTGAAATCCTTAGATTAGGGCCTAATTTATTTATTTCAATTTACTGATAACCATATATGATCGGTAACTCAGTAAAATATTTCAAATTGTTGCATGTTGAGTTAATGTATTTCTTCAGTTTAAATTATGGAGACCGGACAGTGAAAAAATAAGGGTTTATAATATATATATACAGTTCCAGTCCAAAGTCTGGACACACCTATTCATTCAAGGCTTTTACTTTATTTTTTAAACTCTTTTCTACATTGTACAATAATAACATATTAATTCATGTAATAACCAAAAAAGTGTTAAACAAATCAAAATATATTTTAGATTTAGATTCTTCAGCTTACACTTTGCCTTGATGACTGCTTTGCACACTCTTGGTATTCTCTCAACAAGCTTCATGAGGAATGCATATCCAACAGTCCTGAAGGAGTTCCCAAATATGCTCAGGACTTGTTGGCTGCATTTCCTACACTCTGCGGTCAAACTCATCCCAAACCATCTCAATTCGGTTGAGGTCGGGTGATTGTGGAGGCCAGGTCATCTGATGCAGCACTCCGTCACTCTCCTTCTTGGTCAAATTATCCCTTGCACAGCATGGAGGTGTGTTTAGGGTCATTGTCCTAAAATGATAGTCCCACTAAACCCAAACCAGATGGGATTGTGTTTCACTGCAGAATGCTGTGGTAACCATGCTGGTTGTGTGCCTTGAATTCTAAACAAATCACTGACAGTGTCAACAGCAAAGCATCCCCACACCATCACAACTCCTCCTCCATTCTTCACGGTGGGAACCACACATGTCGAGATCAACTACTCTGCATCCCATCGTTCTCCTACTCTGAATCTCACAAAGACACAGCAGTTGGAACCAAAAATCTCAAATATGGACTCATCAGACAAAAGGACAGATTTCCACCAGTCTAATGTCCATTGCTTGTGTTTCTTGGCCCAAACAAGTCTCTTCTTCTTATTGGTGTCCTTTAGTAGTGGTTTCTTTACAGCAATTTGACCATGAAGGATTGATTCACACGGTCTCCTCTGAACAGTTGATGTTGAGATGTGTCTGTTACTTGAACTCTGTGAAGCATTTATTTGAGCTGCAACCTGAGGTGCAGTTAACTCTACTGAATGTATCCAAGGTGCACCTGTTAATTGAAGTGCATTCCAGGTGACTACCTCAAAAAGCTCGGGTGAACGTTGCCTATTTTAACCCTTGACAGTCTAAGCCCTGTCTCAGCCGGGGGAGGGGTTCTTCTAAGCTATATGGAATTGTTTTAAGAAGGTCATGCCAAGGATAATTTAGCTATTTGATTTTGAATTGTAAGACCTCAAGACCTCAAAAAAATGGCCTAACTGCAATAGCCAGTAAAAAAACATTGAATAACAGATTCACTACATAGAACAACAAAAATTCCAAAGGAAGTTTGTTATGGAGTGTCTGTCCCTATATCTGAGAGATTTAAGAAAGATCAGGAAACATTATACAGTATATACAGTACCAGTCAACAGTTTGGACACATCCCACCACAAAATGAGAATGGCGCTAAGCAGGCAGTCAACGAGCTGCAAAGGACCATAAGACTGGAATATGTTTTACCCTACTTTAACCAAAACGTCTCCTGCGCCACAAAAGGCACTAACACTCTGGAAGACTTTTACTCTACCAACAGAAACGCATACAAGGCTCTCCCTCGCACTCCCTTTGGCAAATCAGACCACGACTCAGTCCTCCTGCTTCCTGGTTACAAGCAAAAAGTCAAACAGGACGTACCAGAAAAGTGCTCAGTATTGAAGTTTTCAGACAAACCGTGCACTAAGCTTCAAGACTGCTTAGCTAGCACAGACTATATGTTCAGGGATTCCTCCGATAACATTGAGGAGTTTACCACATCAGTCACGGGCTTCTTCAATAAGTCCATCGATGATGTCATCCCCACAGTGACCTTACGTATGCACTGTAACCAAAATCAATGGATTGCAGGCAGAATCCACGCAGGGCTAAAGGCTTGAGCAACCACTTTCAAGGAACAGGACATGGATGCTTACAAGTAAGCCCACAATTGCCTCCAATGAGCCATCAAACATGGAGGTAAATATAGTACTAAGATAGAATCCTACTACACTGGCTCCAACACTTGTAGGATTTGTCAGGGTCATCTTTAAGGTCTACCTTGATTACAAGGTTAGGGGTTGCAGTAATCCATTTCATGACTGAATGTACAGTAACTGTAGAAGTCAAATCTGGTATCCTTCAACATGGTAACACAGTAATTGTCTAATGGAAAAGAAAAACCCACACACTGATCTTGCTAGTATTAATCAGCTTTTTATTTTATTTCAAGTTATTAGCAAATTATTAACACACCCAAGTTATCTCAGATGTGTTAGTGTGTTTCCTATTTCTAATAGTATAATTTCAAATGGAGAAAACATCTCAGAAAAATTAAAGAATGTGTGAGGATTTGCAAATCTTGTTTCAGTATAGAATTGACAAGCCACATGTACAAATGCATTGGATGTGCCCATGAGGCCAATACTAATCCCATCATGTCTGCATTGGGCATGCAGACCAAAAATAATCTCACATCCACTGTAACCAAAAGGGTAGGGCACGGATAGTGGAGGCAAGTAGAAAATACCCTGGAGAATGACCACAGTGAAGATCTCTAAGAGCAAGGTTCTCCATGCATGTTCTAGGTATACAGGGTATGCATTGTTACTATTAACGTAATTTTTGGAGTCCATAAACTAATTCTAACAGTAAACCAGAAGCATAAACATTTGAAATTGAAAGTTAACATACACTTAGGTTGGAGTCATTAAAACTAGTTTTTCAACCACTCACTCCACACATTTTTTTGTTAACAAACAATAGTTTAGGCAAGTCAATCAGGACTTCTACATTGTGCATGACACATGTCATTTTTCCAAAAATTGTTTACAGACAGATTATTTCACTGAAATTCCACTGTATCACAATTCCAGTGGGTCAGAGGTTTAAATTGACTGTAACTTTAAACAGTTTGGAAAATTCCAGAAAATTATGTCATGGCTTTAGAAGCTTCTGATAGGCTAACTGACATCATTTGAGTCAATTGGAGGTGTACCTGTGGATGTAATTCAAGGCCTACCTTCAAACTCAGTGCCTCTTTGCTTGACATCATTGGAAAATCAAAAGAAATCAGCCTAAACCTCAGAAAAACAATTGTGGACCTCCACAAGTCTGGTTCATCCTTTCGAGCAATTTCCAAACACCTGAAGGTAGCACGTTCATCTATACAAATAGTACGTAAGTAGAAATACCATGGGACCACGCAGCCGTCATACCGCTCAGGAAGGAGATGCGTTTTGTCTGCTAGAGATGAACATACTTTGGTGCGAAAAGAGCAAATCAATCCCAGAACAACAGCAAAGGACCTTGTGAAGATGCTGGAAGAAGCGGTACAAAATTATCTATATCCACAGTAAAACGAGTCCTATATCGACATAACCTGAAAAGGAAGAAGCCACTGCTCCAATACCGCCATAAAACAGCCAGACTACGGTTTGCAACTGCACATAGGGACAAAAATCTTACTTCTTGGAGAAATGTCCTCTGGTCCGATGAAACCAAAATAGAACTCTTTGGTCATAATGACCATCGTTATGTTTGGAGGAAAAAGGTGTAGGCTTGCAAGCCGAAGAACACCATCCCAACCGTGAAGCATGGGGTGGCAGCATCATGTTGTGGGGGTGCTTTGCTGAAGGAGGGGCTGGTACACTTCACAAAATAGATGGCAACATGAGGAAGGACAATTATGTGGATATATTGAAGCAACATCTCAAGACATCAGTCAGGGAGTTAAAGCTTGGTCGCAAATGGGTCTTCCAAATGGACAAGGACCCCAAGCATACTTCCAAAGTTGTGGCAAAATGGCTTCAGGACAACAAAGTCAAGGTATTGGAGTGGCCATCACAAAGCCCTAACCTCAATCCTTCAGATTTTTGTGGGCAGAACTGAAAAAGCATGTGCGAGCAAGGAGGCCACCAAACTGACCAAAATTCACCCAACTTATTGTGGGAAGCTTGTGGAAGGCTACCCGAAACATTTGATCCAAGTTAAACAATTTAAAGGCAATGTTACCAAATACTAATTGAGTGTATGTAAACTTCTGACCCACTGGGAATGTGATGAAAGAAATAAAAGCTAAAAGAAATCATTATCTCTACTATTATTCTGACATTTCACATTCTTAAAATAAAGTGGTGATCCTAACTGACCTTAACTTCTTGAAACTCCCCATCCCGGATCCGGGTTTGTGACTAAAGCCTCAGGCTCATTAGCATAACGCAACGTTAACGATTTCTGAAAATCGCAAATAAAATGAAAATAATGCGTCTGCTCTCAAGCTTAGCCTTTTCTTAACAACACTGACTTCAACTGTATATGTATATATTCTTATCCCATCCGTTTACTTAGATGTGTGTGTGTTAGGTAGTTGATGTGGTAGTTGTTAGGTAGTTGATGTGGAATTGTTAGATTACTTGTTGATATCGCTGCACTGTCGGAACTAGAAGCACAAGCATTTCCGCTACACTTGCAATAACATCTGCTAACCATGTGTATGTGACCAATACAATTTGATTCGATTTGAAAACTCTCTAGTGTGGTCTACAGATTATCATGATTGGAACCTTTAGACTTAATTAATACTAGAAGTCGTGCACCACCTGTTGCTGACAAAGACACACCCATCCCACCACAAGCTTGCCAGCCGCAGCTGTTATGTCCTGCCAATGTATAGAAAAAAACCATCTTGTTTTATATTTTCCTTTGCCACGACTCGTGAAGCATAGGATATTATAGTTCTTCCCATCACGTTGATAGGTTAGCTCGAACGGAGCTCATCCAGTTTATTTTCCAGTGATAGCAGGTTCATCAATAGAACGGAGGGCAATGGCGACTTATCCACTCGTGGATAAGTCGTGGATAAGTGACGGGGATTTGGGCCTGGTCTGGGATGAGCATTATGTCCTCATCCAAATCAAGGTTAGCAATCACTTTTGATATCCAGAAGCTCTTTTCATCATATGAAACAATGGACGTAACACCATGTAAAAAAAAAAGAAGAAGTTACTATCGGTGCAAAAAAACACACAAAATAGCACAATTGGTCAGGAGCCTGTAAAATGGCGGCTGTCCCTTCCGGTGCCAATATCATTCAATTAAGTGATGGAGTGACTTTAATCTTAACTGTTCTGAGAGAAGGGATGAGGCTTCTCTCCTGTGTGTATATGTTGGAGTCTTTGTTAGTAGCACTGCTAAGAGAAACTCCCCCCACAGTCAGGGCAAGGGTAATGTTTGTCTCCTTAATGTATATGTTGGTGTGCTTTAAAGCTGCCCTTTCACCAGATACTGACTGATTTTCTGATCCACGCCTACCTTTTTTTTTAAGGTATCTGTGACCGACAGATACTTATCTGTATTCCCAGTCATGTGAAATGCATAGATTAGGGCCAAATGAATTTATTTCAAATGACCAATTTTTTTTTTTAACTGTAACTCAGTAAAATCTTTGGAATTGTTGCATGTTGTGTTTATTTTTGTTCAGTCTAGTCAGACCTGTTTTCTAAGAGATCTGTTAAATCAGACTTGGACATAGCCACATGTGTAAACCTGGTCCGTATGGGTATATTAGGGCTGAAGTACAGGTGTAGCCATGGTTTATATGAAAGTTTACACTTGGGCACTGGGGTAGCATGCATTTACCTGTGTAATACCCTGTTAAAACCATGTATTAGAAACATTGTGTTTTGCTGTTTAGCCTATGTTGTTATTGCATTGCATCAAGCACGTTTTGCGTCATGTGCAACCTGTAAAGAAATTACATTTCAATCACTCATGGTTTAATTATTTGATGCACCATCCACTTAATTACTTTGACCTTTAAACTAAAGTAGCCTGATATGGTTTGGCCAATAAGAAGCCTTACGTTTTTTGGTCCAATCATCTGAACTCTGGGTTTAGTGTTGCAGGTGTGCTACTCAAAAGAGTGATGCTGCTCATGTAACAGTGTAACTTTAGACCGTCCCCTCGCCCATACCCGGGCGCGAACCAGGGACCATCTGCACACATCAACAACAGTCACCCACGAAGCATCGTTACCCATCGCTACACAAAAGCCACGGCCCTTGCAGATCAAGGGTAACTACTACTTCAAGGTCTCAGAGCAAGTGACGTCACCGATTGAAACGCTATTTAGCGCGTACCACCGCTAACTAAGCTAGCCGTTTCACATCCGTTACACTCAAGACATGAGTAATCGAGTGTGGAGATGTACCAGGTTCATACAGGTAATGGGTATGACTGCCCTTTGAAATCGTACTGGTAACACATTTGTGGTAGAAAAAAAGTGAATGAGGTTATGTTATTCAACTGTACTATGAGGTTATCTATGAAATGTTTAGGGTATACAGGTCAAAGGTCACAGGACTAAGATGTGCAAAAAACAGGGTTGGAGTGTACAGTGGACAGCTGCAAATAGGTAAATGTTGTTGACTTGGCGGAATGCAGGCCTTGGCAAAGTGGGTCACAAGGCAGAGATAGGCAAGTAACAGGACTGAGGTGTTTTGGCAAAGGAACTGGAGTCTTTGGGTAAGAAAAGGGGCTTGCAAGGCAAAATGGGTGCATCAGGACTTGATTGAATCAATATTAGGAAATTGGCATGTAGGGCATAGGGGTACCAAGGCTGGGGTGTGTAAGTGGGCTGAGGTATATTGATATTGGGGCTGGGGAATAAGGGCAATGTATGTTCCCATAGGTCACAATTGTTTCAGAGAATAAAACATACTTTTTAAGATTATTTTTCAAAAAGTAATATGGATTACATGTAATGGTTACTAATGGCATAATATTGGCGAGGTGGCATGTCTGGGGAAAAAATAGGAACAAATATTCTTTTCTTCTTCTGTATGTCCTACTTATGTCAACAAAGAGAGATGGCTGCAAAAGTTTACGTTTGAGCTTAAAGGCGGAGAGCGCTGACGCAACTCTGCTGCCCTTAATTTGATGCAGACAGTTTGCTGCACTGGCAGTGTCCTCGTGTCTCGGTGATAGGAGCGTCCCGTTCGGGACACAGATGTCAGTTCAGCGTTTAGGTTTGATTTACATTTAGTTGAGTCTTTGGATTTAGGTTAAAGAAATAAAAATACAGAATTCCCTTTTACGTTGATGACTTTTTCAAATCCAATCAGTTTGCCATGTTGATTCAACGTCATCACATTGAATTGTTTTGTTCAAATTATGTGGAAACAACATTGATTCCGACCCTCCCACACACTATATCAACCCACCCACACCCATCGCCCACAAGCAAATCAGTCACAGCCACTATCAATGACAGTCACTTCATGGATGAGCGCTGTCTCAGTGTGTGTGTGTGTGTGTGTGTGTGTGTGTGTGTATGCGCCTGCGCGTGTCTGTGAGCGTGAGAGAGGTAGCTTTTTTATTAATTTCCATAAAAATACATTTTCTCTCACCCACACACATAAGCAAACATAAACCCACTGCACATTTAAAACCTATAATCACTGGTATTGTGAAATGGTGTTTACATGATTTAAACAGTATATATACATGGTGCTCTTATTCTGCTCCTTCTCTGATACGTTAAAAAAGGTATCTTCAGAATCTCACGAGGTGGCGCATGCTTTTACACACTCAGTTAATATTACGAGGATGAAGTCATTATCTACTGATGTCTCTTTTAGACTCCAGTCCTACTGATGTAAACAAAGTGCCCACACTATATACCTCCCCCCCTTCCCACCCTTTCTCCTTCACCCTCTCTCTCTCTATCTCTCCTTTAGTTGGCGTAGTGCTGATAAAAGAGCCTGGTCTTACTCGAAAGTATTTCTCATTCTGACTGTCCCGTCCGGATTTGCCACTGCCGCGGTCCGAAAGTCTCCTTGATTATTTCCTCTTTGTTGTAATGGGCCTCAAGGACACAAGATGCCAATAGTACTGGAATCACTGTGAGGCTAACCAACATAAGGGTAGCTGGATATTCCTTGACAACCACTACAACCGTGATCATAATTGCCGTAATTGTATACCTATACTGCATTGAAGAACTCTCTTAGTTTTGAATTGGAGCACTTTCTCTTCGCTGTGTCTATCTGTTTGTACATTTTGCCATCTGAGCTACTAGCTAACTCCTCCACTAAACTTTCCTCTCTGGTTAGGCTACCCTTGAGATCTTTTTGTGTGACTTTGCACTTTTTAAGAGGGAGAAGAGAAGATGGTTATCTGGGTCTGTATCCCTCCAGCTAGTGCGTCTGAGTTAAACAGATATTGCTGCTCTGCTCTTTGCTGTGGTGCGGTGAGACAGAAAAGCAAGGCAGAGATCTGGGTCAGGTTCTCTGGATGCTGTGCCCAGGTTCAGGCACCGTGTGGGGATCTGTAAATACTATTTTAGTTCCAGATGGCTGGGGGGGTGGGGGAAGATTGAGTTTGAAAGTTCTATCTGAAGGTGCGGCAGATGGAGGTGCCCCCAACCAGGAAGTAAAGCTGCACTTTAAAACTTTTCCCTGTAAATGTACAGCATTATACTGGCACCACAGTGGCCAGCTTAATACTGAAATTTTGTATTACACCAGATATGCTGTAATATGTCTTACAGTATTATTTTCATTACTGTAATGACAGGTAGTGGTGGTTATCAGTAGCCTGATGGTCTAGGTGTAAAAATTGTTGGCCAGTCTTCTCCATAATGCTCCTGTGCTATCCGTGTCTGATTAATGGAAACGGGGGGGAACAGGCTATGGCTTGGATGGCTGAGGTCGCTGATGTTATTTTTCGCCTTCCTGCGACCCCTGGTGTTGTAGGTGTCCTGGAGGGCAGGCAGTGTGCACCCAATGGTGCATTCGGCTGCGTGTATCACAATCTGAAGCGCTTTGCAGTCTGAAGTGAAGGAGTTGCCATATCAGGCTGTGATGCAGCCCAATCTATGATCAGGGGCAACTCTGTTTGGGGTAAGTGGGTCCAGAGGAGGTGAAACACAACAGGACAGTTTGGGCCGAAGAGCATCTAGGAGAGAGAAGTCAGCGCAGCATCAGGTGTTCCTCATGGGGCTCCGTAACAAACCTCCTTAATTCTGATTTGTTAGCTCTTCTCACCCATAGGACAAGCATAGAAAAATAAAGAATAGAATGAGAGAGAGAGAGCACCAGGGCTGTTACACTGTGGGTAAAAAGACAGGGCACAACGGGCATATCAAGCTGGAATCGTGTGTATGTGTACTTACCTCACTAGAGGTCTTCATTCAAACTCAGTGAGCTCTTGGAAGAATGGGGCAAGGTAGGGATTGAGAACAAACAGCTGGCTTCCTCTGGACCACATTGTCATGCACTTTGTTCCATCTTCAGGATTCATCCTCTTGGGTTGATTCGAACCTACAGCATACAGTATATCTAATCACTGGTGGAAAAAGTTTCCAATTGTTATACTTGAGTAAAAGTAAAGATACCTTAATAGAAAATGACTCAAGTAAAAGTAAAAGTCACCCAGTAAAATACTACTTGAGTAAAAGTCTAAAAGTATTTGGTTTTAAATATGCTTAAGTATCAAAAGTAAATGTAATTGCTAAAATATACTTAAGTATCAAAAGTAAAAAATAATTTAAAATTGCTTACATTAAGCAAACCAGACGGCACCATTTTTATGTAAAAAAATTCCTTTTAGCCAGGCGCACATTCCAACACTCAGACATAATTTACAAATTAAGCATTTGTATTTAATGAATGTGCCAGATAAGAGGCCGTAGGGATGACCAGAGATGTTCTTATAAGGGCACAAGGCGAGCCCCAACTGCAGACACAGGAGGCAATATTTATAATAACAAAAGGGGTAGGCAAAAGGCTGGTCGGGAACAGGGAGAGTTCATAAACTAGGTCAGAGTCCAAACAGTACCGCTCTGAGACCTTGAAGTAGATATTCCCCTTGCTCTGCAAGGGCCGTGGCTTTTGTGGCACGATAGGTAATGATGCTTCGTGGGTGTCAGTTGTTGATGTGTGCAGAGGGTCCCTGGATTGAGCCCAGGTAGGGACGAGGAGAGGGATGGAAGCTATACTGTTACACGGGCTAGGCCCCTTAGTTCCAGTGAAGGGAAATCTTAAGGATACAGCATACAATGACATTCTAGGGTATTTTGTGCTTCCAAATTTGTGGCAACAGTTTGGGGAAGGCTCTTTCCTGTTTCAGAATGACAATGCCCCCGTGAATAAAGTGAGGTCCAAACAGAAATAGCGAGATCGGTGTGGAAGAACTTGACTGGTCTGCACAGAGCCCTGGCCTAAACCCCATTGAACACCTTTGGGATGAATTGGAACGCTGACTGCGAGCCAGGACTAATCGCACAACTTCCGTGCCGTACCTCACTAATGCTGATGTTGCTGAATAGAAGCAAGTCGCCGCAGCAATGTTCCAACATCTAGTGAAAGACCTTCCAGAAGACTGGAGGCTGTTATAGCAACAATTGGGGGACCAACTCCATATTAATGTCCATGATTTTGATGAGCAGGTGTACACATGCTTTTGGTTATGTAGTGTGCGTATATACAGTACAAGTCAAAAGTTTGGACGTACCTACTCATTCAATGGTTTTTCTTTATTTTTACTATTTTCTACATAGTAGAATAATAGTGAAGACAACAAAACTATGAAATAACACATATGGAATCATGTAGTAACAAAAAAAGTGTTAAACAAATAGATTTTATATTTGAGATTCTTCGAAGTAGCCACCTTTTTCCTTGATGACAGCTTTTCCCACTCTTGGCATTCTCTCAACCAGCTTCACCACATATGCTGTGCACTTTAGGCTGCTTTTCCTTCACTCTGCGGTCCAACTCATCCCAAACCATCTCAATTAGGTTGAGGTCAGGTGATTGTGGAGGCCAGTTTATCTGATGCAGCACTCCATCACTCTCCTTCTTGGTCAAATGACCTTTACACAGCCTGCAAGTGTGTTGGGTCATTGTCCTGTTGAAAAAAACAAATGATAGATCCGCTCAGCCCAAACCAGATGGGATGGAGTATCGCTGCAGAATGCTGTGGTAGCCATGCTGGTTAAGTGTGCATTGAATTCTAAATAAATCACAGACAGTGTCACCAGCAAAGCAGCCCCACACCATCACTGCTTCATGGTGGAAATCACACCACAATGACACGGCGGATGGAACCAAAAATCTAAAATTTGGACTCATCAGACCAATGGACAGACTTCCATCGGTCTAATGTCCAATGCTTGTGTTTCTTGGCCCAAGCAAGTCTCTTCTTATTATTGGTGTTCTTTAGCATTGGTTTCTTTGAAGCAATTCGACAACGAATGCCTGATTCACGCAGTCTCCACTGAACAGTTGATGTTGAGGTGTGCCTGTTACTTGAACTCTGTGAAGCATTTGAGCTGTTCTTGCCATAATATGGACTTAGTCTTTTACCAAATCAGGATATCTTCTGTACACCAGCCCTACCTTGTCACAGCACAACTGATTGGCTCAAATGCATTTAGAAGGAAAGAAATTCCACAAATTAACTTTTAACAAGGCAGACCTATCAATTGAAATGCATTCCAGGTGACTTCCTCATAAAGCTGTGAGAGAATGCCAAGAGTGTGCAAAACTGTCATCAAGGCAAAGGGTAGCTACTTTGAAGAATGTCAAATATAAAACATATTTTGATTTGTTTAACACTTTTTTTGGTTACTACATGATTCAAAATGTGTTATTTCATAGTTGTGATTTCTTCACTGTTATTCTACAATGTAGGAAACTTTGACTATATATAAATATATAGATACACACTGTATATACACGTTTGTAATGTCTATGTTAATGTTTTAAATGTATGTAAATTGTGAGGTATCTGTGTCTAACGTATTTGTTGTTGTGTGTCGAACGCCAGGTAGACTAGCTGTCACCATTGGCGTCGGCTAATGGGGGTCAAAGAAATGTCAATCACTGTGCACAGGTGAAACCTGGAATTACCACTCAAACCTGCATGTACAGTATGTCTGACTGTGTTAGTATATGGTAAATGAACCGGGAGTGATTGTAAATAGTGAAAGTGAAGGGTATTAAAGTGCACCTCTGACCTATTCCCCAAAGTCCCAATCGTGTCTCATCCTCCGCCCCTGTAGGCTATGTTCACCCTGTGACGGGGGTTCTATAATCACTGTGGCAGCCCTGGCCAGCCTGACAGTGTGTGTTGTCGAGCCACATCACTTAGATCCCAATCTGATCCCTCCCTCCACTCTCATTAACAGATGATTGGCCAGGACACACACACACACACACTGAGTCTCTGGTGTGTCTGCGCTCACATACGACACCACTCACACACTCTCAAGCCATTTAGACAGCACACCTCAAATATAGACTTCACTGCTCCTAGACTACAGGGA
The DNA here is from genome assembly GCF_036934945.1 of Oncorhynchus masou masou. Lineage (NCBI taxonomy): Eukaryota > Metazoa > Chordata > Actinopteri > Salmoniformes > Salmonidae > Oncorhynchus > Oncorhynchus masou. Next base: position 27,644,823 of record NC_088228.1, read on the forward strand.
CTGGAGTCAAACGAGAGTTGTGTTTATCTGATTAACTGTATACATTTTATACTAATCACTCAATTATTTGGATGGATGTATTTGGGCTAGTGCATGACCTATCCCCAATCAATTATTTCTGATGAGGTCACTTAGATTCTTAATTTTGTGATGATTTACTGTTATTGGTGGAATGCATTTTGAGAAGAGTGCATATTGTTGTATTGTGTGTATGACCAACATAGCCACATGTATTGTTGAACCCCCATTGATTTTTATGGTTGACAATGTGGCAAAGGCACAGAAGCATACTTTCAACCTCGGTATGGATCCACCATTACGTATCGACATTTTATCAACAATAAGAATGGAAAGGGAATACATTCAAAGTCTAATTGAAAGTCTGTAGACAACTGAGCTGATAGGATTGCAGTGTCGTAATACAATGTTTAGAAATGAGAATAAGAATGTCTTGTCTTAAGCATGGCCAGTCAGTAAATGGGGTAGTTTTTAGCTAATGCTTCAATTATATACAGGTTACACATAGGTACATTCTGAGTACAGCAGAACAAGCAACCAATGTGATTGTGAATCAGTGATGACAACTACCCATAACCTTATGGGTTGGTTTGCTAAAGGTCGGTACCCGTAGGTGTTTTAGCATAAACAGTCGTCATAACGGGAAAATGATGTGTACTTACTAAACTCTTAACCAAACATTTAAGTGCCCTCGAAGATGTGCTAATGCCTGACCTTTGCTGATTTATGTTAATTAATGTGTAATATTGGGTGTTACACAACATATTGAGAGGAGATTATGCAAAATGATGGTTTGCAAAGATCCCTTATGTGATGTGTCAGTGATGAACAAAATTGCAGTGAAGGACGTCGTATTATATAGTATATTTAGTATTTCAAGACACAGAGTACTGGAAATGTGTATCTTTCAGATTCACTAAAAAGGTGTAGCTGTTTCAGAGGGAATAACCACTAATCCCTCTCACACAGCTACTCTAATCAAACATAGTTGTGAGGTTTTGTGAACTATCTATCTGAGCCTTTCTCTTCCTTGTTCCTATCTGTATTATGAGTCAGGGGATACAATCAAAGAGACCTCATGCGGAGTCAAGCCCAATCATGGCACTCACAGGGGTGTGTGAATATAGAACGGAAAAACAACCTGCTGGCTACCCTCCTCCTCCCTCCTCCACCTCTCCCTCCATCATCATCCTCTAGACGCCTGTAATGACCACCAAGGGCTGAAACGTGCACATCAGTGTAAACGTGTTCATTCATCGGTGGGATGAGTCAGTCAGTGAGCTGAGGTTCAATAAGATGAGAGTGGGCACAGGGAGATACTCATAGCAGGCGGTAGTGTTGGTGGTGGGGGGGAGGGGGGCATTCACTGATAAACATGTATTTTGTTGTTTTACTGGTGCTGCTCAGACTTCACGCTCTACAGCCCCAGCCTTCTACCTGCCCTACTCTTTATAAAGACTGGGAGGGGTGCACTTAAAACAATGTCGAGAGGTACGGCTACACGTGTTTTTAGGTTAAGGAGATGGGATGCAAGCGAGAATGGAGAGGTAGAAAACATTGCACTGAATGAGAAAGAATGAAGCAGCTGGCAGACCAAGAAAACAAATCATTACTGAGTGCCATTGTGACCAACAGGGCAATGAATATTACATAAGATTCTGAGCGTGAACATTCAGTACCCCTCCAGAGCAGAGATTTTCGACATGCCACATCTAAATAAAGTGCATACTGTACCCTTACTATACCACAGATATAAGAACAAAGCCATCAAAGCAGAGGACAATATAAATGCACCTGTTTTTCTCTCTCTCTCTCTCGCTCGCTCCTTCTCTCCCTCCTTTTTACTCTCTCTCCCACACTCACATGCATGCACACCCACGTCCACACTTGCTCATCCCAGTTCTTCTCCTAGACTAATTACTTTAAGTGAAAAAAGCTCTCCTTAGGGAAGCCAATTTCACTCAGCATCTGACGAGCAGAAATTAGATGTCTAATGGAATGGAATAGTTGTGCAAATTGAAGAAACAAAACACTTTTTTTTATCTAGGTGCCCGCCTAAATTAGATTTTAATTTGGACCACATTCACAGGTAATAGAGTACAGTCGGCTTGTGTTGCGTCTCTATCTCTCCCCGTTGCCTGTGGCTTTTTGATTTATGCAGGTTGCCTGTGGTATCCATTATCAACTCCACTGCCCACCATTTTGAGCACACTAGCCATAATACGGTGATGTCATGACAGCTGAGTGTCCATTCTGAATTGGAATATAACTACAGGAGACGAATAACTGATGATGTCTGACAGAGAAAATACATAAGGGTTTGTCTATTCTTCTATTTAAATCGTGGGGGTTGTGACAAAAAAAGACGGGGGTTGTGACGAGGGATGGAAAGCTACTGAAAATGTACCAAAGTTACCGGATCTTCAGTAATTTTGGCAAGTAACAGGTAATCTATGGTAACTTTGATCATTTATACTTGAATCAAGCAGACCAGATACTTGAATTAAGCAGACCACCATAGTCCCTGTGCCCAAGAACACAAAGGCAACCTGACTAAATGACTACAGACCCGTAGCACTCACGTCCGTAGCCATGAAGTGCTTTGAAAGGCTGGAAATGGCTCACATCAACACCATTATCCCAGAAAGCCTAGACCCACTCCAATTTGCATACCGCCCAAACAGATCCACAGGTGATGCAATCTCTATTGCACTCCACACTGCCCTTTCCCACCTGGACAATAGGAACACTTATGTGAGAATGCTATTCATTGACTACAGCTCAGCGTTCAACACCATAATACCCTCAAATGTCATCACTAAGCTAAGGATCCTGGGACTAAACATCTCCCTCTGCAACTGGATCCTGGACTTCCTGACGGGCCACACCCAGGTGGTGAGGGTAGGTAGCAACACATTTGATACGCTGATCCTCAACACTGGTGCTCCACAGGGGTGCGTGCTCAGTCCCCTCCAGAACTCCCTGTTCACCCACGACTGCATGGCTAGGCACGACTTCAACACCATCATTAAGTTTGCAGACGACAAACAGTGGTAGGTCTGATCACCGACAACGACGAGACAGTCTATAGGGAGGAGGTCAGAGACATGGCCGGGTGGTGCCAGAATAACAACCTATCCCTCAACGTAACCAAGACTAAGGAGATGATTGTGGACTACAGGAAAAGGAGGACCGAGCACGCCACCATTCTCATCGACGGGCTGTAGTGGAGCAGGTGGAGAGCTTCAAGTTCCTTGGTGTCCACATCTACAACAAACTAGAATGGTCCAAACACACCAAGACAGTCGTGAAGAGGGCATGACCAAGCCTATTCCCCCTCAGGAAACAATTTTTTTTGGCATGGGTCCTGAGATTCTCAAAATGTTCTACAGCTGCTTCATCGAGAGCTTCCTGACTGGTTGCATCACTGCCTGGTATGGCAATTGCTCAGCCTCTGACCGCAAGGCACTAGAGGGTAGTGCGTACGGCCCAGTACATCACTGGGGCTAAGCTGCCTGCCATCCAGGACATCTACACCAGGCGGTGTCAGAGGAAGAGCCAAAAAATGGTCAAAGATCCCAGCCACCCCAGTCATAGACTGTTCTCTCTACTACCGCATGACAAATGGTACCGGAGTGCCAAGTCTAGGACAAAAAGGCTTCTCAACAGTTTTTACCCCCAAGCCATAAAACTCCTGAACAGGTAATCAAATGGCTACCCGGACTATTTGCATTGTGTGCCTCCCCAAACCCCTTTTTTTACGCTGCTGACACTCTCATTTTATCATATATGCATAGTCACTTTAACTATACATTCATGTTCATACTACCTCAATTGGCCCGACCAACCAGTGTTCCTGCACATTGGCGAACCGGGCTATCTACATTGTGTCCCGCCACCCACCACCTGCCAACCCCTCTTTTATGCTACTGCTACTCTCTGTTCATCATATATGCATTGTCACTTTAACATTTACATTTTACCATATCTACATGTACATACTACCTCAATCAGCCTGACTAACCGGTGTCTGTCTGTAGCCTCGCTACTTTATAGCCTCGCTACTGTTTACAGCCTGTCTTTTTACTGTTGTTTTATTTCTTTACTTACCTATTGTTCACCTAAATCCTTTTTTGGAACTATTGGTTAGAGCCTGTAAGTAAGCATTTCACTTAAGGTTGTATTTGGCGCAAGTGACAAATAATCTTTGATTTGGAATCATTTTTAAAACATTTATTCATGTGTATCAGTGGTCACATATCAGTTGACCTCCAAGGCATTTATAGTCGATCCCAAACATTTCTGTCTCTTTGACCGTAGGTGCACCTGATTCAGCTGCCATGTGTGCCGGGTATGCAAAGTGTTCTGATTTAGAATCCTTTCATATGTCTGAAGGTAGAAATCGGCCTTTCCGGCAGCCCCGTAGAGCAAATCAAGTGCACTATAGGCCTACTGCTGGCAAATTTAGATTGCTCAGATTTGTCTGCAGTAAAGTAGCATTGTATGCTGTAGAGATAAGATTTCCCTTTAGTAGTACTAATGGGCCCGAACCATGAAAAACAGCCCCAGACCATTATTCCTCCTCCACCCAACTTTACAGCAGTATGCATTCGGGCAGGTAGCGTTATACTGGCATCCGTCAAAACCAGATTTGTCCGTCGGACTGCCTAGATGCCAGAGAACGTGTTTCCACTGCTACAGAGTCCAATGGCGGCGAGCTTTATACCACTCCAGCCAAAGCTTGGCATTGCATATGGTGATCTTAGGCTTGTGTGCGGATGCTCTGCAATTGTAACCAATTTCATGAAGCTCCCGACGAACAGTTCTTGTGCTGATGTTGTTTCCAGAGGCAGTTTGGAACTCGGTAGTGAGTGTTGCAAATGAGGACAGACTATTTTTATGCTCTTCAGCCCTCAGCGGTCCCGTTCTGTGAGCTTGTTTGGGGCTACCACTTCTCAGCTGAGCCGTTGTTGCTCATACATGTTTCCACCTCACAATAATGGCACAGTTAACCAGGGCAGCTCTAGCAGGGCAGAAATTTGACAAACTGATTTGTTGGAAAGGAGGCATCCTATGACGGTGCCATGTTGAAAGTCACTGAGCTCTTCAGTTAGCCCATTCTACTGCCAATGTTTGTCTATGGAGATCGCATGGCTGTGTGCTCGATTTATACACGTGTCAGCAACGGATGTGACTGAAATAGCCAAAATCACAAATGTTTGTATTTATAGTGTATAATTGCATTGGCAGGGCCAATATGTGGTAATAATGTATTGGGCATTTAGCCTACTGCACGAACGTCATTGCTCCAGTTGCATAAGCTTACATTTTTTAAAGTAATGTAAAAAAAATCTGAGCGGTAGATCTTGGCTTGCATATTGAAAGGGATTTTGACTGATATATAGTATTGATATATAGTATATATATTTTTTTTACCTGTGTCCATATTGTCCATGCGTTTCTAATGGCTAGACTATCTGGTTAAAGAGAAAATAGCCTAATTAATGAAGAAAAAAAAGCATCTAATCAACAATAGTATTATTTCCAATTAACCCTGAGTTTCTTCCAACTATTGACTTTTTTCACAACTGCCACCAGTTTGAAGTGAAAACATTTACAACAAAGACATACTGACGTAAATAAATAACCGTGTTTAAAGAATATATGCAGTATATTTCAACCTGAAACCCTCATACTAAACATCAATGGTATTCACTAAGTTTATGGTTTATATTTAGGATAATGTTATAGAGCTTTGTCATAAAAACAACACACACAAAAATCCAGTAATATACACTCCCTTTGCGAGCCTGGTTGTGACAAAAAAATGTTTATGGTCACTGAATGTGTAAGGGAATTCAGCTTTAGCTTTACTTGCTGACGAGCTTGACATTGAGCTTTTGCATGTCATCTCTAGCATGAGACACTAGCTCCAATTAAAAGACATTACTCAAATGTCCCCCGAGGAATGCTCTTGGTGCTTTCTGTAATGCACATCAGGAAGACAGAGACAGTTTAGCTGTGAGAATGTCCTCTCTCTGTATATTTTTGGGAGAGGATCAAACTGGAGAATGTCTGTGATGTTGACTCCCTTTGTCTAGTAGCACAGAGATGAGAAGATCCAGATGTTTCAGTTAAAAATAACCAGGACAGTTGTATGGGAATGGCTGATGGGAAGAGGGTGGGTGGGGTGGGAGCTGGGAAGAGCAGTCCAAGAGGCTGCCACCATGGCCCCAAGGTCGGCTAATGGTTCTTGAGAGTTCTGAGTCGTACTGCAGCTTGTCTGCTCCTTTTTGTTGGAGCGTGTGTGTGTGGGTGGGTGGTTCGAAGGAAAGACGGATGTCAAAAGCTTGAGAGAATCCCAAAAGACCAAACTGAACTTTAAGTTCTCACAAAACCCGCCCCAAGTCTAAAGCACTTCCAATATAATTTTCCACAAAAATCCAATGATTGGTCATTAACTTAATGTGTTTTTTTTATTGTAATTCAACACAAAAGTGACAATGTATGTACCCTTCAGATACCAAAAAACACAACAAAACCTTGAGAACATAGGCTGAGAAAAGCCTTGATATAGTCTGATTAGGATGCTGGTGGTGTGGTGTACAGCATTTTGATGTAAAACAGAAATGAAGCTTTTATATCATCCATATGGGAATGCTCTCTCTGGGCTGTCAGGAGCTTCCTCTGGTGATCTAAGCCAGTCAGAGAGACAAAGCAGAGATGTGTTGAAAGGCTTGCAACAGGAATAGTAACTTATCACCGGCCCCAGGCCCCCTGGCACTTGGCTACAGTCAGGGCTTAGGCACAGCCAGGCCAGTCTTTCCCCTCCCTGCCCCTCTTCCCCTCTGTCTCCCACTTTAGTTTTCCAAACTTCAGCTGCCACACGAAGACTTACTGTATCTGGAATGCTGTACAAACACATATTTATGTGCATGTGTGCACAGATTTTTGTCACTAGCTAGCAATTCCACATCAGCTACGCATGCCCATATGTGTGTGAGTGATGACAAGACTACAATATTTCCGATGCTTGACATGTGTGTATTGGAGAGCATTCTAGAACGTGTTATGACCCTGGGACTTGGCCACAGGAGAGGGCATTTTTGTTTTCCATTTACTCTTTTTTTTACGTTCAAAAGATTCCGATTCCAAAGGGGTCAGAGATATTGTAAGTGTGTTGATGATTATGGCCGGGGCTGTGTCAGATGGTTCTAGTGGCAAATGGTTCAGACACGTGTGTTTAATTGGGGTTCCTCCACATTTTGACCTCTTTAAAGTGAGCGTTAGCGCTGATAGATAATGCGGTGGGCAGCTGGCTGGTGGGAGACGGAGAATGTTAAGCAGTAGGATGGGTTAGAGCAAGGCTATGAAGCAGCTGCATCAACATCACTCCTGGTGAGATGTTTGACATATAAAGGTTGGTGTAAGACCGTGAGTGGCAGAATAGTATAATAGAGAAAAAGGGTAATGTGTTGTATTATGTAAGAACGTCTACATTGAATAATTCATAGCACATAGTCTACACAGTAAATTGCATTACTGCATCATAGATTACCTCTAAACCTTGCTTAAGTAGAGTGTTACAGTATGTGGAAGATAATATTCAAGGATTAATCCTGCAGAAGTAATTTGTCATATGAATTCAGCTTGTAATTAAAGACCACATGGTCTGATTCCCTAAAAAGTTTTGCTTCCTGTTATTAAGTGGTTGACAGTAAACAGTTTTTGAAAACTTAAGAGACGAGAATAACTTACTTTCACAGTTCATATCAAACCCACACAATTTGCCGAGATGGAGGACATTCAAGAAGCTGCGGTTATTTTCCGAGCAACAATGGTTACGCAGTGAATGCTAATGCTAATCAGAAAACAGGCGGACAAAGGACAAAATAAAATTGCATTACAAACACTGATACAGCATAGAGTGTGTTGCATTGAGAATTACCTGCAATAAACGAGTGTCAGAGAGTCTGAGGAGAGAGGGAGAGATAAACTGAGAGAGCGGTAGAAAGAAAATAAATGTGCAGGCCGCCTGCAGATTTGTTGCGTGAAATAGCCGTTATCTGGACAGGCAGCAAGTTCTTCCAGCTAGCATGTCGTAAGGAATACTAACGTGTGGCCTGGCATGTAATTAACAGATAAAAATGTGGGTTCATTAAATGCATATGCAGTGTCATGTGTTCCCAGTGCCACTATCGATCTGCAGGCAGGTAGGCTGCCTCCACGGTCCTTCCCGCAACACCGTACAATGTGACACTGTACATCCATCATAACCTCCACCATATTTATAGAATTTTAATTAGCTCCGCGCTCAAGCCAACATCATTAGCGGTTTTTTTTTTTCTCTCCAGCAAACAGCAAGCCACACATGTTAATAATTTGTCTGTGAGAGAAGCAGTGGGAGCCCCTATCAAGGACACAGAGAGACATGGGAGGGGAGTGAGGGTGAGAGTGGGAGAAAAGGGTGATGGTTTAAAATGACAATGAAAAATTAAGCAGTTTTAAGAAATGTTACTTAACATGTGGCATGACACACATACGTGCATTAATGTCACCTTGGAATCATTTTCCAAATGATTAAATAAGCAGAGCTTCTCATTCGTCAGAGATGAACATGTCTGTTAATAATCAATATGTTGGGTGCTGTGTGAATCACGACGTGAGAGGACATGGTCATTAGACAAGATAACCTCTTGAGACGCAAACCAAGTGGACTAAAGGCGAGCACAGCTGGAAATAACAAGGCTGACATCTGCTGACCCGGAAGAACTGCATGACCTTTATATGAGACCATGTTAAAAACAATATTCAGACAATTGCCTTGATCTGCAACATAGCCCACACTGACATTATTGCCCCCTTAATGTTCAAGGTTTCAACACCACTGCACAAACATTTTCATCCAATAACAAATCAACTTGAATGAATGTGAATTTACCAAGGTCCAGTTTTTCAAAGGTACTCAAAAGGTATGAGCCCATCAGACCAGACCAATGAAAGACCCAAGGTCATGAAGAGGTAGTGCTCAGCTCAAACATCATTTCATTTGTGTTAAAAGGAAACACATTTCTCTCCTTTCAATCAGACCTGAACAGAATTGAGGGGAGCGATGAAGAGAGTCCTGAAGTCATAATTTGTCTGGTGATGTGGACTGGAGGGCCTAAAGATTCGTTGTGGCCTTGCCTCTCCGTCTGCCCAACAAGCCAGCCAGGAGGTCGCAAAGGAGACGACAAAACCAAAGTGAAAAGCTGCACATTTAGTGTTAGCCCCTGACTTTCAGCTTCAGCAACTGAGGCCCACTGTATGAGACTGATATCAGCTGTATACAGACTACCATCCTGTATTAGACCAATCGAAATATTGTATGTTGACCACCAGCAAGAGGTCTCAAGCAGCTGCTGTGGAAATCTATTGAATACTTGTTCGTTTTGTGGCCAGATAACACTTTTGTAAGACATTTTTAATTGCATGCCAATGTTTGAGCCTCATACAGTAGTAGCAACATCATAATTAGTGTCAGAGACTGTTGACAGTGTTTTAATTTACCCTTCGTTAAGCCCCGCCCACAATTTTGGATAACCAATCACAGCGCTCCAATGAAAATAAGAACTTGTTCTTAACTGACTTGCCTAGTTAAATTAAGGTAAAAATAAAAAAAATAAAAAAATAAAAATATGTGCAGCAACTGTTACGGATACCAGTATCCTGTGTGTGTATCCTGTGTTCTTTTCTCTCCTTCTCCCCTCACAGGTGAAAATCATCACTCCCCAATCAGTCACCAATCCAATCATCAAACAGAAGACACACCTCCTCCTGTTTTCTACCCTATCACAGTTCCTTTCCCTTGGTTTAAAAACCCTGTCAGTTGTTTGCTCTAGAGCTCAAATTCTCTGTAAATGCCATGTCTGTAGGTTGCTGTGTTTCACGCTCTCTTTGTGTATTAACCTTTCTTTTGTTTGAGCACCTCCATAGCACTTTGTCCTCACCTGTGAGTAGTGTTTTTGGTTCTGGTGTTTGTTTGTTTGCCGGTGGGAAAAGGGGAAACCAAGACAAGTCGCCCATGGGCATACACTAGACTTTGTTAAATATTCTAGTTAGAACTGGGCGGACCAACCACTATTTTTGGTTAGTTAGCTGTTGTTAAAGTAGGCTAGTCCAGCCTAGGGGTGTTTTTGAATACTTATTGTTTCTTTCCTTGGGTCCAGCTCAGCCCCCCCCCATTACTGTGTGTTTTCAAATAAACCTTGAGTTTGACGGTAGATTTTGGTTGTCCTGGTTATTTCGTTCACACTTTTTTACTTTGTCACTATTATAAATTGCATGAGTTGTTACGGGTCTCATTACCCCCCCCCCCCCTAGACTGCCGGGCCAAAAGGGATTCGTAACATCAACTATCATTGAGTCCGACACCTCGGATAAGCTCACGTTTAAATCTCATGAAAGCCAATGAGGGCGACGTCAGAAACGCAGAGAACCGTTTAAATGGCTAATTTAACAGTGAACCAGGAGTACTTGCTACTGTGATTCCTGAACTGCACAGTCTGGAGTATTTTTCAAATCCAGCATCATACTTTTGTTAATTATTTTGCTAGCTCAGCTGATTAGTTAGCTTTAGGTCTCATTTACCATCTAACGCTACCTAGCTAACTCGCCACTTTAATATAGCTTGTTTTCTCCAAACGTATGCCAGCTAAGTAAGCAATGTTATGAATACAACTCCCATCTGCTGTTGACATCAGGCTATGATTTGAGAGCTCTAGTTAGCTCCAAATGTGGTTAAAGCTTTGACTGCATGCGGAAAGTGAAGTCGTAGCCATTCAGTGGCTACGTACACTACAAACTAGGCGCCCGTGAAGTAATTGTAATGAAAGTCCACCATAACATACCCAAGATTTTCCTGATTAGCAAGGGGTCATCTGTGTTTAATCTCATTGTGTATTAGAAACAAGGTTTGAGATCATTGTGAGGGTATTTCACCAGTGGCTGAATGGTGGCTTTGGCTGTCTGGGAAAATGTTGTCTGCGGTTGCAACTGTAACTAAGCAAAGGATCAACTTTTGCCATTATGTAATTTCACTTTGATTCCTATTAAGATTAATGGATTTAAATGGTTAATGTTTGCATTGTTTAAGTAGACACTGTACTCAGTACAATGCCAATCTTGAATGAATCATGTGAAGCTGAAGCACTTTATGTACAGGGGCCACCATGATGACCTCTCAGGTGCTATGGTATAGAGACATAGTTCCATATAGACATAATATTCTGCCATTGGTGTTTTTTGTAATGATTTAAGTGACCATTGTGCTGTTGCTGTTAGAAATACAAAGGTTCCAAAGACAAACCCACATTTTATTCGTAAGAGAAATTTGAAGTGTTTTAATGAGCAGGCTTTCTTTCATGATTTGTTTTATTTTGACTGGAGAAAGATTGAGCTTATCCCTGAAGTGGAAGCTGCCTGGAAACTCTTTCATGATGGTTTTTCCCAAATAGTAAACAAACATGCCCCATTCTGCAGGTTCAGGGTTAAAGGGCAGGATAATCCATGGTTTTCTGAGCTGTCTTGTAGTATTCGCTACCGTGATCTAGCCTGGGCTAAAGCAAGGAAATCATGTTCTGATGCTGATTGGCTTATTTTTAGGCAGTTAAGAAACAAGTGTTCCTTTCTTCTCAGGGAGGCCAAGTCTGAATATTTATGTCTGTTACCACTGAATGATCCTATAACGTTTTGGAAGGCTATTAAGTCTGTCTGGTAACAGTAATGTTAATGAATTACTGTCATGTGTTTTGAAGGACTCTGTTGCTATATGACAACTGAAATGCTGAATTGTTTCAATGAGTACTTTGTATCATCTGGTAGGCTGTTTGATTCAGTGTCTTCTGTACAACCCTGTGTGGATGAACCAGTGAGAGCTGGTCAAACGTTCAGCTTTTTGCCATTCTCAGTGGAGGTTGTACATAAAGCCCTGAAATCCTTAGATCAGAGAGCCTGCAGGTCCTGATCTTTTGGATCCCTGCTTTTTAAATCTGGCAGCTGATTTCATAGCTGAACCACTTACATCTCTGTTCAAGCTAACCCTGGAATATAATAATTCCAAAGATCTGGAAATCAGCATTTGTCCTACCACTTTTAAAAGGGAGATCCAACTCTTTTAAATAATTATAGGCCAATCTCAAAGCTGTCACCCCTGGTGAAAATACTTCAAACCCTTGTAAGTGAACAGCTAAAATACTTTTTATTTACTAACTATTTTAGCAATGTACCAATCGGGCTTCAGGAAGAAGCATAGCACAATTACAGCAGCCATGAAGGTTTTAAATTTTATCACTGAAGCTTTTTATTGATCTAAGGCTTTTGATACAGTTGATCATGCTAAGGCAGAGATTGTCACGTGTAGGTCTTTCGGAGCATGCAGTTGCATGGTTTGCCAACTGTCTGATAGAACTCAGTGGACTTAATTTGATGGGCTTATGTCAAAATTGTCTGTCTTGAATGGTGTGCCCCAAGGCTCGGTACTTGGTTCTCTCTTATTCACTATTTACATAAATGATTTAGACAAAAAGGTCCCAAATACACAACTTCATTTTTATGCTGATACTGGTATTTACTGTTGTGCCTCATCTCTTACGAAAGCTTTCCAGAACATGCAAACTGCTTTTTATACTGTTCAACATACCTTGTATCAATTGAAGCTTATCCTCAATACTGACAACTAAACTATTGGTGTTTTCTAATGCAAGATTATAATGGCAGATTTCCTCTTCATCTGAAGAGTAAGGATCGGACCAAGATGCAGCGTGGTAAGTGTTCATGACGATTTATTAAACGATCTGAACACTAAAATGCAAAACAAACGATGTGACGAAAACCGAAACAGTACCGTGTGGCGACAAACACCCACAAACCAACAGTGAAACCCAGGCTACCTAAGTATGATTCTCAATCAGAGACAACTAACGACACCTGCCTCTAATTGAAACATACTAGGCTGAACACAAAAACCAACATAGAAAAACAGACTGCCCACCCCAAATCACGCTCTGACCATACTAAATAAAGACAAAACAAAGGAAATAAAAGGTCAGAACGTGACAAAGAAATAGACCTCTGAACCTTTCACCTATTACTACCTGTCAGGGCAAGGAGATCTAAATATCTTGGAATTTTAATTGATGACGGCCTCTCTTAAATTGCATATTCAACAACTTTCAAAAGAATTGAAGCTGAAATTGGGATTTTATTTTAGGAATAAGGCCAGTTTTTCTTTTGAAGCCAGAAGGAGGCTAGTGTCAGCTACATTTATGCCTTTACTAGACTATGGGGATATTTTATATATGAATGCTTCCACTCTGTGTTTGAGATCCATTGACACACTTTAAGATGGCTACACCCACCCGTAGCACGCGCTCCAGCAGGTGTATCTCACTGATCATCCCTAAAGCCAACACCTCATTTGGCCACCTTTCGTTCCAGTTCTCTGCTGCCTGTGACTGGAACGAATTGCAAAAATCGCTGAGGTTGGAGACTTATCTCCCTCACCAACTTCAAACATCTGCTATCTGAGCAGCTAACCGATCGCTGCAGCTGTACATAGTCTTATCGGTTAATAGCCCACCCAATTTTACCTACCTCATCCCCATACTGTTTTTATTTACTTTTCTGCTCTTTTGCACACCAATATCTCTACCTGTACATGACCATCTGATCATTTATCACTCCAGTGTTAATCTGCAAAATTGTAATTATTTGCCTACCTCATGCCTTTTGCACACAATGTATATAGACTCTTTTTTTCTACTGTGTTATTGACTTGTTTATTGTTTACTCCATGTGTAACTCTGTCTGTTCACACTGCTATGCTTTATCTTGGCCAGGTCGCAGTTGCAAATGAGAACTTGTTCTCAACTAGCCTACCTGGTTAAATAAAGGTAAAATAAAAATTTACCATGGCACTTTGAGATTTTATTTTAAACTGCAAAACCCTTACGCACCACTGCACTTTGTATACCAGGGTTGGCTGGCCTTCTCTAGTCACTCGTAGGCTCAGTCATGGGTATACTTTTATTTACAAAGCCATTTTGGGTTTACTACATTTTTATTTGCATTTTTATTCAGAAATGTGGTGGGTATTCTTCGTTTGCTGGACTTTATCCTGCTAACTGTTCCAAATGTCCGAACTGAATTTGGGAAAAGGGCTTTTATGTACTCTGCGCCATCGTCTTGGAACACCTTACAAAATACTTTTAAACTGGAAGAACTTGTCCCAACTGGTGTTTTTAAATCACTGAAGGATTTAGAGGCTGATTCCCTGACCTGTCAATGTTTTTAATTTGCTGTTTTATACTCTTGTGAATTCAATGGTTTTTACTCGATTACTTTAATTTTTTTGTAATGACTTGGTGCTGCCTATCTTGGCCAGGGCGCTCTTGAAAAAGACATTTTAATCCCAATGAGCCCTTCCTGGTTAAATAAAAAATTGAAGCGCCTATGTACCATCGCACCATTTTTATTTTGATAATTGGTTTTCTTTTGTCAGTCCACATACCTTTTCACACACACACATTTGGGGGTGACCGAATTGCACCACAGGGTAGGTGTAATTCACAGGTGGCTGGTGGCAACATGTATTGGGGAGGACGGGCTCATAGTAATGTCTGGAAAGGAATTAATGGAATGATATCAAACATAAGGTTTCCATGTGTTTGATTCCATTCACTCCATTCCAGCAATTATTATGAGCCGTCCTCCCCTCACCAGCCTCATGTGGTGTAATTACATGGACCTTTATCTGTTCCAGGCTGCACTACTGGCTGCCTGTAAACTCAATCGCTTTGGGCATGTTCTGCTGTTGCTTGGAGACTGAATGATTTAACCCACATGTGTCACACTCATTCCACGTAGGGCTGACTTTTAAATCCTCCTTTGGACTTGATTGCTGAATTAAGGTCACTGATTAGTAAGGAACTCCCCTCACCTGGTTGTCTTGGTCTTAATTGAAAATAAATATTAAAAACAAGCAGACACTAGGCCCCCCATGGAATAAGTTAGACACCTGATTTAACCCATTACTTATAACAACCCTTTTATATTTTACAGCATCAACAGAAGCAAGCATTTAGAAAGCTCTTCATGTAATTTAGGATTGGATAATTTTTTCCCAGATAGGTCTTTCAGACAGCACCATATGTGACACTTGACACTTGAATTAGAAAATTGGGAGTCCCACGATGTGACCGGTTATGAGCTGGCTGAAGTTATTCAGGGAACACATCATAATTCTGACAACTATTAGAGCTGCTAACACTGGGAGAATATCTAGAGGTGGGCGTACTGCGTTACTACTACTAGTTAGGTTGATGTTTGGGGCGATTGGGGTTGATGACAAATAATCTTGTCAGCGGTGTCGTCATGTGTGGCGGATGGGAGGCAGTTTGTGCTGAGAGGCCCCGTTTAGTAATTAATCACTGTGTTCCAGTAATACATTCCTTCGATCGGAGCATCAGGGAATAATTTCTCTGGACAGTGGCCCATGAAAGGTCATCCACACCGCCCGCCACCGGCCGGTCATTGGTCATTCCGGGATGGCACCAGGCACAAAGCTCATCCAGTCAATGCAACTTAATGATTTATGCACATATGAAATGAGTCCCGGGAACATCACAGCCAAGTTGGGATTGAATTATTGTGTTGCTGGAGTTTCTAGCCACTGCTACAGTATGAGTGAAATGCTGTCTACTGGAGCAGTACAGGTTCTCTGGAATATGGTACAACTTCTGCCAGGGCTTCAGACAGTGGACAGTGTGACTGGAATTATAGAGTGCAAGAGATTTGGTGAAATATAAATCATTATAATAATAGTAAAAAATATCTTATTGATCATCTGATTTAGCATCTCAATAAAATGTGATCATGGCGATCCACCATCCAGTTGCTGATTGTCTGTGAAACTCTGTGAACATAGAACGCCGCCACGGAGAAAAGCACTGAGCTCTAACACACGTGACACGGGTTCAGTCCACCGAACTGGTGTTCTTCTGCACTATGCATCACCATTCTCTGGCCTATTTTCATTACTTACCATCCATGCTCTGTGTTGATACATACCTGGCCTCCCAATAGGCCTGTGTTGATCACGGACTGACAGTAAAATCAATAAAATGCATTCCCTCAGCCTCAGTGTCGGTGGATATAAAAAATGCATTTTGAGCTCAGTCTCAGGAACATGAAAGGGATCGACATGTAAGGGCGTCGGCGAGGTTTAAGTTCGCCGGTCTTTGGTATAAATAAACAATAAAGTGGTCACTGAGCTTACTGAGGAATTTTCTGCGATGCTATATTGAATTTTTCACAACCACCTGGGATACATGTATTCTACCTTAATGAATTTGTGTACTTCTGTGGCCTGTTAGAGATGTAGATGCACTGTACACAAACTCCCAGGTACATCCCGAGTAGCGCAGCGGTCTTAGGCACTGCATCTCAGTGCTAGAGGTGTCCTTACAGACTCTGGTTCAAGTCCCATAGTGGGCGCACAATTGGCCCAGCATCTTTTGGGTTTGGCTGAGGTAGGTCATCATTGTAAGTAAGAATTTGTTCTTAACTGACTTGCCTAGTTAAATGAAGGTAAAACTAAAAATATCCTGTGGGAAAGGCTTCGGTAGAGTATGTTGGACACTTTAAACGCTGCATTCATTACACAGTGTGCAAGGAATCTGTAACTTACATTGAAAACAACTATTCTGAAGAGAATAGCTGATGCTACACTGCAGAGTCTGTCAAACTTGCCATGAGACAGATGAACTGATCCAAGGCTATTACACTCATAAAATCACTTTTTTTTGTCACAGATCATTTGGAGCCAAAATGGTGTACAGTTGACTAAACTCCTTGATCTAACGCTTTGGCTTTTTTCTCACATCACAATATTTCCCTACCCACACAAGCTTTTCAGATCAACATACTGTAGACCAAAATTCCACACTACCACAAAGCGATTATCGAGGCCTTAGCTCTCTGGTACCATAAGGATGTTGTGATGTAGATGCAGATGTAAAGCCCTACCTCCGTATTTACTCCCTCCCTCTGTCGAGGAGCAGGAGAGGACCTCTCTGTCAATAACCTAGTGAGTGTACATTGCAAGTTAGTGGTGGTCCCCTTGGCAGGTGGTCTGATCTCCGATACAGATCTGTACTACAGGGATGACACACAGAGAGAGCTGAGGAGGAGCCTCCCCTCAGTGAGGAGTCAGGTCCCTGAGGCAGTCCCCCCAATAAGCTCAAAAACACCCTCTTCAAAGCAGCTCGTCTCTCACCCACACATACCATCTTCCTGTCTCTTTCTCTCTTTCACTCTCCTATTATCTCCCTTGCTCTCTCTTTTGTTCTTCCTGTATATATCTGTTAATCTCCCACTCTGCCACTCTCCCTCTGTCTCTCCTTCTCTGCATCTTACCAGATCTCTTGACCACATTCACTGAATCTCTCATCTCTTCCACACCCCCTCCATTCTCCCCTGTTCCCTCTCTCTGTGATTGTGAGTAGATTCACTTGTACAGTGCTTTCAGAAAGTATTCAAACCCCTTGACCTTTTCCTAATGTTGTTGTTTTACAGCCCAAGATTAAAATGGATCAAATTTATAATTGTTTTGTCACTGGCCTACACACATTACCCCATAATGTAAAAGTGGAATTTATGTTTCTCGAAAGTTTTACAAATTAATACAAATGAAAAGTTTAAATGTCTTGAGTCAATAAGTATTTAACCCTTTTGTTATGGCAAATACGTTCAGGAGTAAAAATATGCTTAGCAAGTCACACAATAAATTGCATGGACTCTGTGTGCAATAATAGTGTTTAACATGATTTTTGAATGACTACCTCATGTCTGTACAGTGAATCTCAAACACATATTCAACCAAAAGACCAGGGAAGTTTTCCAATGTCTCGCGAAGAAGGTCACCTATTGGCAGTGGTGTGAATACATGGATTGCAAGGGAAGCCAGGCTTTCCCAAAAAAATGGACAAAAATCTATTCATAAATACATACATTATTTTGTATCTTTCGTCTCTTTGTGTTTCATAAATATAAATTTGCAAGAGACTGAATGTATTTCACCCGTTACAGCATCCATGTGAACGAAGCAGTGCCTCTCTGGATCTATCTGATGCTGTCTGGTCAGAAAGAGTAGGACATTATTGCTGTCCGTAGCATTGAATGCAAGGGAACCAGTGAGCATTTTGCTTCCCTTGATAATATTTGTAAGTAATAGCCAATCAGCATTGAGCTACACTGAGTGAGCTCAGCTGTAAATGGTCCTGGCGCACCAAAATAAAGTGTCAAGGGAAGCCAGTTTGGATTTGGCTTCAGACCAATGACATCACAACCCAAAGGTCATTATTGGCAGAAAAAAACATGAATTTAGCATGTCTTGCGTCTTCTTGTGTTGTTGTACTCCAGTGTCTAGCTAGCTAGCTAGCCATCTAAAATTGTCTCTTTCCTAAATAGCCATGGATGAAGATATGGATTTGGACTTGTGGTTTTATTTCATTCTCCGTACTGGCCAATGATTATAATGGTGATTCTGATCCAACCATAAATTCATACAGTGTGCCCTTGGCCAGAGAGGATGAAAGTTCAACATGTAGCTAGCTAGATGTAATATGCTAATTATAACTAGCGGGCCTGACGTATCATTGCCCATGAAAGGAAGTTAAGTTAGCAAGCAAGTATTTTATTGAGGTAGCCTAGGAAAACAAAAACTTACAGTACATGCTTTATGACAGTTATAGATCGTTTAGGCAACATGAAAGAGGAGGATGGCATTGGCGTTTCTCTACAAGTAGGGCAAGTCGACATGTTTGTTCTACTTGCACGCACACAGAAATCAGTACCATTGACAGCCACATCATATTTAGCTTACGTTAAAACTAAATAGTTTTTGCTGTCTTTTAGTTGACACTGTATTAGACTAAGCATAGTTGATTAGAGGATGTTGAAATGTTGAAGTTGAAAGGGTGCTGGAATAGTGGAGGCAGCTCCTGTTTTCTTTGCGACATGTGATAAGTCTTTGTGGTTATTAGCCTGACCATGCTGTAGGTCATCAATCAATCAAATGTATTTATAAAGCCCTTTTTACATCAGCATGTCACACCCTGACCATAGTTTGCTTTGTATGTTTCTATGTTTTGTTTGGTCAGGGTGTGATCTGAGTGGGCATTCTATGTTGTGTGTCTAGTTTGTCTGTTTCTGTGTTTGGCCTGATATGGTTCTCATTCAGAGGCAGGTGCTAGTCATTGTCTCTGATTGGGAACCATATTTAGGTAGCCTGTTGGGTTTTGTGGGTGATTGTTCCTGTCTCTGTGTTTGTTTGCACCAGATAGGCTGTTTAGGTTTTTTCACGTTTATTGTTTTTGTATACTGTTCGTGTTTTCATCTTTATTAAAGATGTAAGTAACCACGCTGCATTTTGGTCCGCCTCTCCTTCAACTCAAGAAAACCGTTACACGGCAGATGTCACAAAGTGTTATACAGAAACCCAGCTTAAAACCCAAAACAGCAAGCAATGCAGATGTAGAAGTACTGTGGCTAGGAAAAAGACCCTAGAAAGGCAGGAACCTAGGAAGAAACCAGGCTCTGAGGTGTGGCCAGTTCTCTTCTGGCTGTGCTGGGTGGAGATTATCAGAGTACATGGCCATTTAAGGCCAGATTGTTCTACAAGATGTTAATTCATAGATGATCAACAGGGTCAAATAATTATCACAGTGGTTGTAGAGGGTGCAACAGGTAAGTACCTCAGGAGTAAATGTCAGTTGGCTTTTCATAGCCGAGCATTCAGTGGTTGAGACAGCAGGTGCGGTAAAGACAGAGAGTCGAAAACAGCAGGTCCTGGACAAGGTAGCACGTCCGGTGAACAGGTCAGGGTTCCCTAGCCGTGGGCAGAACAGTTGAAACTGGAGTAGTAGTATGACCAGGTGGATTGGGGACAGCAAGGAGTCATCATGCCAGGTAGTCCTGAGGAATGACCCTAGGGCTCAGGTCCTCCGGGAGGGGAGGGAGAGGGAGAGAATTAGAGGAAGCATACTTAAATTCACACAGGACACCAGATAAGACAGAAAACTGGGTTCGGTCTGCTTTCCACCAGACACTGGGAGATAATTCACCTTACAGCAGGACAATAACCTAAAACACAAGGCCAAATCTACACGTGAGTTGCTTGCTAAGAAGACAGTGAATGTTCCTAAGTGGAAAATCTATGGCAAGACCTGAAAATGGTCTATCAATGATCAACAACCAATTTGACAGAGCTTGAATAATGAAAAGAAAAGAACAATGGTCAAATGTTGAACAATCCAGGGGTGGAAAGCTCTTAGAGGCTTACCCAGAAAGACTCACAACTGTAATCGCTGCCAAAGGTGATTCTAACATGTACATCTAACATCACCGAGAGGTTGAATACTTATCTAATCAATATATATTAGCAATTAATTTCTCATAAAATTTGTTTTTACAGATGTTAGACCATTTCTTCCACTTTGACATTCCAGATTATTTTGTGTTGATCGTTGACAAGACATGACCATTTTAAAATGACATTTGAATCCCACTTTGTAACACAACAAAATGTGGAAAAGGTAAAGGGGTGTGAAAACTTTCTGAAGAAACTGTAGCCAACTCACTTTGCTCATCCCGTAGCGTCGACTGCTGACTGCTCAGTTGTGAAATTCCAGGAGTTGGGAAACACGGGAAAGAGATTGGCGATTGGCCTTAATTTTGATTATAACTACAGAAGAAAACACTTTGCCTGTTCCCTCTCCTATCCAGGCCAGATTCAGATGACATGGCCTGGTAATGACACCATGCTCGCCGAAGGAGTGCAGTGTCACGCTGAGACTGAGTGGGCCTCGGAAACAAGCGCAATTCTTTCATCACTGATGCGTTACAGAGACGAGCAGCATCTCCCTTTAGATCCCACCGCTTGGTCTGTAATCAGGAGCCATCTCGTACATCTCTCTCCGAGTGCATTGCGTACTAATTAAACAGATTGTAACTGTGTTTTGACACAGTCAGTCGAATTGATCTTACTTTCAACCTCGCGACTGGAAACGAGAGGAGCTGAGGATTCCGTCTCAGATGTTTCTGCTTCAAAGATTTTCCAAAGGTTTGATAACCAGTGAGACTCTCAGCAGGTTCAAAATATGGAACATGAAATTACAGCATGATGATTACATGTGTCTCTTCAGCCCCACACTATTAATGGACTTTAAAAAATTGTCTTACGCACAAATGTCTTATTCTTCCAAAGACCAGATGTTCCAGACCAGATGCATTGAATAATCGTCCAATGGAAAATTGGTTTCCAACTTCCTGTTTATAGTTGGTATAAAGTAAGGCACAATTGGACAGATGTTCCAACTGAAAAAAAAGATGGAAGAAATATGCTAGACAAGATCTATAAGATACATATTTTTTTATTTAACCTTTATTTAACTAAGCAAGGCAGTTTAAGAACAAATTCTTATTTACAGTGACGGCCTAGGAACAGTGGGTTAACTGACTTGTTCAGGGACAGAACGACAGATTTGTACCTTGTCAGCTCGGGGATTCGTATCTCTCATGGACAGAAGCACGTAACATAAATGGTAGTGGCGTCTGTCAAACAGACTGTGGGATGTGACAATTAATGAGGAGCTTTGTTCCAGTACGCTTCTTTTTCGTTACTGATCATTTGGACATATCACAATTTTGCAGGAGCTCGCATCTTTCGAATTTCAAAAGAGGAGGGGACATTTGGGCCATAAACGTGCCTGATACTTGCATAGTTTCCGTTTAGGGGTTTGGAGTCTTCGCATGTCTCGTTAGTGTCTCTCTCTTAACATCTACCCCCAGAATTTAATCGAGCATCTGACGCAATTATGCAAGATTTTAATTCTAATGAGATACTGAAATTCTGTACAGTTCAGGACGGAAAATAAATTAACCCAATTCCCTTCTAAAATGTTTAATGCCATTGCTGACGCGTTCTGGAGCAAGCTCCATCATCAGAGCACTATTAGATACATTTTCATATCACATTCATGTTGTAGCATGTGTGTAATTTATATCATTGTACCCCACTCTTATACCTTAGACCTATAGACAGATGGGATTGCGTATGCTGTACTTTAAAATGCCAGATCAAGATTATTTTCTCAGTACAACACACGTAAGTTGAACTCTTCACTTCCTATTCTTGGATATTTTGTATGTATGTGTATCACCATATTGTATATGTCACAGAGACATACAAATAGTAGTGGTATTGTACATTTTGTAAATAGTGTGAATTAGAATGAAGCTAGGACATTCATACAAAGAGGGAGTGAGTTAGAATTGAACTGTTGGCATACAGTTTTTTTTAAATGAGAGAATGAGCATGTTGTACTGAGATGATGTCAGTCCTCAGAATCTGGTAGAACATCATCTATAGATGTTAATTCTGTAATGGTTTTGACTATCTCCTGAATCCTGTAAATTTTTTGAATTGATTGTTTCTTTATTATCTTCTGAATCATGTTGACTAATTGAGACAAAGATTCCTCTCTGGGGCTTTTCGCTGCTAAATGTATTTATCTAATTAACTTGTCAGCTGCGTGTATAAAATTAGCGTGGTTGATAGTGATTGTAACCCCGAAAGAAACACAATAGCCCAAACAAATCATTAAACAGGGAAATTATACTCTTGCATAATTAATGTACAAATAATTAATGGAATATTTTCCCAAATGGTGAGGATAGATCCAATGATGAGATGATTTCATTATGCTTAGGCATATCACATTAGTCATACTCTTGATCTACTCTTACTTCTTCCATACAAATTGATTAGCTACACTGTATACAATGGCTGAGAAAAATCTCATGGTTACCTAGCATGTTTCTCTCTTTCTAGGCTACATGTAAACAATTCTCTTCAAAACAACAACGTCATTCTTCAATCATGACTATATTTCATACCCAGTGTTCTTGGTCTTTCTAAAGAAATGTCTATCCATTACACTGACTAACAGACTATAATGACATAAAGTCCATCCAGTAACCTACACATTTCTGCTACACAGGCACTACGATCGATGCTGCTGTGGGGAAGAGACCAAAACATATGTTCCTTCCTCCTTCCCTATTCAATAGTCTCGGAAAAAAATAAGGGCAAGAAGAAAAAAGACTATTGTTGTGATCTGTTTGTTCCTTCTACCTTAATTGCTTCATTAGTTGTTGCCAGGTTTAAATGCTCCTAAATCATCTATTACTGATCTCGCCCATGTACAGTAAAGGCTCAGCGTCAGCTCCTGACTGGCGCAGCGATCTAAGGCACTGCATCTCATTGCAGGAGGTGTCTCTACAGTACCTGGTTCAAATCCAGGCTGTATCATATCCGGCCTTGATTGTTGATTGGGAATCCCATAGGGTGACGCACAATTGGCCCAGTGTCGTCTGGGTTTGGCCAGGGTAGGCTGCCAATGTAAATACGAGTTTGTTCTTAACTGACTTGCCTAGTTAAAAATAAATAAATGAATACCAAATAAAACTAATTGCCTTATAAATGAGACCTCCTGGTGGATAAGGAGAATCTAACTAAGGATATACAGTATGTAAGTGAATATAACCCATGCATGCCTAACAGTGGTGTGACACTGAACATCAGTGAGGAATACTTTTTTTTAACTAGGCAAGTCAGTTAAGTACAAATTCGGATTCACAATGATGGCCTACCCCGGCCAAACCCGGACGACGCTGGGCTAATGTTGCACCAACCTATGGGACTCCCAATCACAGCCAGTTGTCATACAGCCTGGAATCGAACCAGAGTCTGTAGTGATGCCTCTAGCACATAAAGCAGTGTTGACACGTCATTCAGGGCATGTGCACCTGTTTTGAGCCCCGCCTGTTCAGCTACAACAACAACAAACAAAACAATAATATATATATATACTCAATTATATATTATTTGACATTGTTTGCAAACTGATATGTGACATGTATTAATGTCAAAATAACATGCAAAACAGGCTAAATGTATATAGGGTTTAACTGGCCTGGATGTCCTTGTCTCATTGTGCTCTAGCGACTCCTTGTGGCAGGAGTCTCGTCCTTTGCCAAGTCCATAGGGGAGTTGGGGGTAACGCCATGGGCCAGAAACGTTTGAATACATTGGCAATGCTGTCAATCCAGCATGACTTCTACCACGGTCAAAACAAACTGGAAACTAGGAACTGGGAAATCTCAGACTTCAGTGAATTCAAGACAACTGGGAACTTTGGATAAAACTCGCTCCGACTGGGACAACGGAGAAAATAATTTTGAAGTCAGGATTTCGGGCCTCTTTCTAGAGCCCACAAGAAGGACCACTAAGCCACCTTCCTGTTCAAGTGAGCACAGCACAACAAGGTGAGTCCAAAAATGTATTATATGCTGCTGTATAAATTATGTAATATGCCAGGGAGATATGTATATTGTAGCTAAGAAAGTAATACTAAGTGTATATGTTGTGTAGTAAGCTGGTTAACCTCATGAAACTCCCCATCCCGGATCCGGGATCGTGACTAAAGCCTCAGGCTCATTAGCATAACGCAACGTTAACGATTTCTGAAAATCGCAAATAAAATTAAAATAATGCGTTTGCTCTCAAGCTTAGCCTTTTCTTAACAACACTGTCATCTCAGATTTTCAAAATATGCTTTTGAACCATAGAAATTGACTAATTTGTGTAAGAGTATGCAAAGCTAGCAATGCATTTTGAATAACATGTAGCACGCAACATTTTCACAAAAACCAGATAACCAAATAAATAAAATCATTTACCTTTGAAGAGCTTCTGATGTTTTCAATGAGGAGACTCTCAGTTACACACCAAATGCGCAGTGTTTCCTGAAAGCGTCTGTGTGTAGGAGAAATCGTTCCGTTTTCTACATTGCGCCTGGCTACTGAAACGAAC
Organism: Oncorhynchus masou masou; assembly: GCF_036934945.1. Lineage (NCBI taxonomy): Eukaryota > Metazoa > Chordata > Actinopteri > Salmoniformes > Salmonidae > Oncorhynchus > Oncorhynchus masou. Next base: position 27,669,814 of record NC_088228.1, read on the forward strand.
CGAAAATGCAGTCACCTACAACGTAAAACTTTTTCCGGATTAACTACATAATATCGACCGAAACATGGCAAACGTTGTTTGGAATCAGTCCTCAAGGTGTTTTTTCACATATCTCTTCATTGACATGCAGTTCGTGGAAGCTTGCTTTACTCTCTGTATTGTTTGGAAAAATACTGGCAGGTGACTTTTGCGCACCAATTTCGGCGCAGGACACCGGGCGGACACGTGGTAAATGTGGTCTCTTATGGTCAATCTTCCAATGATCTGCCTACAAATACGTCACAATGCTGCAGACACCTTGGGGAAACGACAGAAAGGGCAGACTCATTCCTCTTGCGTTCACAGCCATATAAGGAGATCATGACAAACAGAGCCTCAAAAATCCTTGTCATTTCCTGGATGCCATCTCATCTTGGTTTTGCCTGAAGCTCACGTTAAAGGGCACGCACAGAGAAGATCTTTGTATTTCTGGACACGTCCGAGTGTTTTCTTTCGAACAGTAGCAATTATATGCATAGTCGAGCATCTTTTTGTGACAAAATATCTTGTTTAAAACGGGAACGTTTTTCATCCAAAAATGAAATTGCGCCCCTAGAGTTCCAACAGGTTAATAGCCCATGTCCCTCACCCTAATCATTTGTGACCTTCCCTCTCATAATTTAGCCTACTGTTCTGACTTGGTGGTGCACATGTAGCCTATAGCCTGTTTTAGAGAAATGTAATCAAATATTATAAGAGCTTTCATTGTCTGCTTATATGCCCCCTTCATGTATCCTACAATTCTGACTTGATGTACAGGGAGAATACTGTAAGAACGGCTCATGTTCTGAATTCTGTCACTGTACATTTCAAAAGTGCTGAACAAATAGTTATATTGACTATGTCCATCCTAGCTCGCTCATTGATGTCTTAATCCAAATTACAGATTGCCTCTTGCCTCTTATCATCCCCTTATGCCATAGTTTGTACATCTCAATTGTCAGTAGAAACCACACTTGTTTAAGCAAGTCAGCAATATCATCTATGTTTTTTAAAGGCAGTAAATTAGGCTGAATTAACTGTTTCGCTGTCAGACAAGGCTCGGCTGATAGCCAGGTGTAGCAGTGGTAAGGATTCACTACATGCTGCTTATCATAACTCAAGGCGAGACCCAGATGCAGACACAGGAGGCAGATGTTTAATAATCCAAAAAGGAGTAGGCAAGAGAATAGTCATGGCCAGGAAAAAGGTCAAAACCAGATCAGAGGTACAGAGTGGCAGGCAGTTTGAGGTCAAGGCAGACAGAATGTCAGGCAGGTGGGTACAGGGACAAGAAACATGCAAGGGTGAAAACCAGGAGGACTAGAAAAATGTGAATTAGCAAAAGCAGGAGAACGGGGAAAAAAAACGCTGGTTAACTTGGACATACAAGACGAACTGGCACAGAGAGACAGGAAACACAGGGATAAATACACTGGGGAAAACAAGCGACACCTGGAGGGGGTGGAGACAATAACAAGGACAGGTGAAATAGATCTGCGTGTGACAGGTAGGACGCCACCTGGCATCCTATCTAGGCGCTGACCGGGGTGTCGGTGGTGTAAATTGGTCGATGAGGGCTGGGTCCGGGATGTCTTTAGCAGAGACCCAGCACCTCTCCTCCAGGCCAGAACCCTCCCAATCAACCAGGTACTGGAAACACCTACCCCATCGTCGAACCCTCAGGAGGCGTCTCACTGTATACGCTGTCTGGCCATTGATGACCCGGGGGGATGGTAGGGCCTGGAAACAGAAGACAAAGGACTGTGAAACACAGCCTTAATCCTATACACATGGAAGGTAGGGTGAATATGGAGGGTATGGGGTAACACAAGACTGACAGCAGTGGAACTCAGGACTCTAGAGATGGGAAAAGGACCAATGAAATGGGGAGACAGCTTGCGGGACTCCACCCGAAGGGGCAGATCCCGAGTGGAAAGCCATACCCTCTGCCCAATGCGGTAGCGGGGACCTGACGTCCGGCGACGGTCCGCTTGTTGACGATACCTGAAGTTGGTCTTGAGAATAGCCACCCTGGTTCTTCTACGGGTATGTCTACTGCAGCGGAGAAACATCTGGGCCTAGGGTACGCTGACCTCCTGCTCTTGTTCCGGAAAGAGTGGAGGCTGATACCCCATGGAGCACTTGAAAGGGAAGTGTCCCGTGGCAGAACAGGGAAGGGTGATCCAGGCATACTCCACCCAGACCAGTTTACGGCTTCAGGTAGTGGGGTTGGTTGAGACCAGGCATCTTAAGGTGGTCTCCAGGTCCTGATTAGCTCACGCCAACTGGCCTTTCGATTGTGGATGGAATCCTGAGGATAGACGGGCCAATGCCCCAATAAGGTTGCAGAACTCCTTCCAAAACTGAGATGAGATTTGAGGACCCTGGTCGGAGACCATATCCACTGGGTGACCATGGTGCAGCATGGTCTTCCGGATCCATGAGCTGGGAAGTTTCCTTGGCAGGGGGTAGTTTAGGGAGAGGGATGAAATGAGCAGCCTTAGAAAACCGATCCACCACTGTCAGAATGACGGTGTTGCCATTAGATGGGGGAAGTCCAGTGACAAAGTCCAGAGGGATATGGGACCAGGGACGATGTGGGAGCGCTAGTGGCTGAAGAAGACCAGAAGGAGCTTGCGATGGAGTCTTGTTCTGGGCGCACACCGTGCATGCGGCGATGAAGGCAGAGACATCAGGAACCATTGTGGTCACCAGAAACGTTGTTGAAGGTAGGCTAGGGTATGGCGGGAACAAGGACGACAGGTTAGCCTGGAGGAATGAGCCCATTCCAGGACCGGACTGAGTTGGGGACAAACAGCTGGGCAGCCGGGGCCCTCTTCAGGTCCAGGCAGGGAACGTTGTGCCTTGCGAACCAGGGTCTCAATAACTCAATCCACTGTGGCTGCTACGCATGAGGTAAGGTGAATGATTTTGGTGACCGAGGGTGTGGCAGAGGAACTGTATAGGCTAGAGAGAGTGTCAGGCTTCACATTTTTGGACCCTGGGCGGTAGGAAATGGTGAAGTTGAATTTGGTTAACAAGAGCCCACCGGGCCTGCCTGGAGTTAAGGTGCTTGGCTGTACGGAGATATTCCAGAATTTTATGGTCGGTCCAAACCAAGAATGGCTGTTCTGCTCTTTCCAGCCAGTGCCTCCCCTCTTCCATCTTGACCGCCAGGATGTCTTGGTAGCCTATATCATAGTTCCTCTCTGCAGGATTGAGACGATGGGACAGGAAGGCACAGGGATGAATATTTTGGTTCTGGGCAGATCGCTGGGACAGGATGGCCCCCACTCCAACATCCGAAGCATCCAACAACAACCACAAATTGAACCGACGGGTCCAGATGGATGAGAATGGGTGCTGTTGTGAATCGATGCTTCAGGTCCACAAAGGCTTTTTTGGCAGCAGGAGACCATTTGAACGGTACTTTTGGAGAAGTGAGTGCCCAAAGGGGGGCCGCCAGGGTGCTGTAACCCCAAATTAAACGATGGTAGAAGTTTTTCAATCCTAGGAAATGTTGCAACTGCACCCTGGACCTAGGTTGAGGCCAATCCACCACTGCTTTCACCTTTCCAGGATCCATCTGGACTTTACCCTCAGCAATGACATATCCCAGAAAAGTGATTGTATAGCGGTGGAACTCACACTTCTCGGCTTTCACAAACAGTTGGGTCTCCAGGAGGCGCTGAAGGACCTGCCTGAAGTGAAGACCATGCTCTTGGGCAGACCAGGGAAAAAACAGGATGTCATCAAAGTAGACGAACACAAAACGGTTAAGCATGTCCCGGATCCCATCGTTTACCAAAGCCTCCAAGCGGCATGACCTGATAATCATAATGTCCGCTGGCTGTGTTGAAGGCTGTCTTCCACTCATCCCCTTCACGTATCCGAACCAGATGGTAGGCATTCCGAAGGTCCAACTTGGAAAAAATGGTGGCCCCTAGGAGATTTTCAAAAGCCAAGGAGAGGAGTGGTAGTGGGTAATGATTTTTGACAGTAATGTAATTCAGTCCCCGGTAGTCTATGCACAGACTCGGGGTCTTGTCCTTCTTCTCCACAAAGAAAAACCCTGCGCAGGCAGACAGACGGACAGCTCCAGTAGCCAAAGACACCTCTTTGTACTCTTCCACAGCCTTGGTCTCTGGCCATGATAGAGAATATAGCCGACTGAGGTGGTGTGGTGCCTGGGAGAAGATCAATGGCACAATCATAAGGATGGTGCGGGGGGTAGGGAAGTAGCACGTGCCTTACTGATAACTTTAAGTATGTCATGGTATTCAGTGGGAATGACAGAAACTTCTAAAGCCTTGCTGACGTCCCGAGGAAAACATCTGGGGGAAGACTGTGCTGCTTGAAGACAGTGGGAATGGCAAAATGGGCTCCAACCCATGACGGAGCTTGTGGTCCCGTCAATAACAGGGTTATGGTTTTGGAGCCAGGAAAACCCCAAGACAACAGGAACATGGGGAGATGCAATGAGGAGGGAACCGAGAGAGGTTGAATGGGAATACCTAGCTCAGAAGCAATAGTAGCATCCATAAAACTTTCATCCACCCCAGAGTCAATAAGCACTCGGAGAGATTTAGATTGGTCTCCCCACAGCAAAAGCACAAAAAAAGGTGTGAGGGTGATGGGAATTAGGGAACTCCCAGTCTGACTCACCAAAGTACTTGTACCCACCAAAGACAAGGGTTTCCTAACAGGGCAGGTGGGTATGTATAATGTCCTGCCTGCCACAGTAAAGACAACAGTTAGAATTCAGCCTAAGTGAGCGTTCCCCAACCGATAACCTAGCTCTTCCGAATAGCATAGACTCAGGAGAATTCAACTCACCCGTCGTTGATAATTCATGAGGGCGCTCGGGTAGCTTCGGATCCTCTTGGGAAAACTGCCTTCGAGGACTTCCCGATTACTTTGGAGATGAGCGAGCCATAGCTTGTGAACGAGTGAGGCCGAGGCCAGACCTCCTCTCACTCCTGTGTTCCCTTAAGCGTCCATCAATTTTAATGGTTAGGGCAATGAGGCAGCTAGCTCATCTTTTATCCACCTCAGATAATCCGTGAAGAAAGGTATCGAAGAGAGACTACGGATTCCAAGCAATCTCAGCGGCTAATGTGCAAAAATCAAGAAGTTTATTGGCTGCCTCTCTCCCGGATACCGGAGACTCGAATACCTTCCTCACCTCCGCCATGAATTCCTCCAGTTGACATCAAAGGGTGGCTTATTGCACCCAAACAGCCATGGCCCAGGAGAGCGCCCTTCCCGACATTAGCGTAATAATATATGCTCTCTTCGATCGGTCCGAAGGGAATGAAGATAGCTGTAGCTCAATTTCTTTTTGTATTTCACCTTTATTTAACCAGGTAGGCAAGTTGAGAACAATTTCTCATTCACAATTGCGACCTGGCCAAGATAAAGCAAAGCAGTTCGACACATACAACAACACAGAGTTACACATGGAGTAAAACAAACATACAGCCAACAATACAGTATAAACAAGTCTATATACGATGTGAGCAAATGAGGTGAGATAAGGGAGGTAAAAGGCAAAAAAAAGGCCATGGTGGCAAAGTAAATACAATATAGCAAGTAAAACACTGGAATGGTATATTTGCAGTGGAAGAATGCGCAAAGTACAAATAAAAATAATGGGTTGCAAAGGGGCAAAATAAATAACTAAAATAAAATAAATATAGTAGGGAAAGAGGTAGTTGTTAGGGGCTAAATTATAGACAGGCTATGTACAGGTGCAGTAATCTGTGAGCTGCTCTGACAGCTGGTGCTTAAATCTAGTGAGGGAGATAAGTGTTTCCAGTTTCAGAGATTTTTGTAGTTCGTTCCAGTCATTGGCAGCAGAGAACTGGAAGGAGAGGCGGCCAAAGAAAGAATTGGTTTTGGGGGTGACTAGAGAGATATACCTGCTGGAGTGCGTGCTACAGATGGGTGATGCTATGGTGACCAGCAAGCTGAGATAAGGGGGGACTTTACCTAGCAGGGTCTTGTAGATGACATGGAGCCAGTGTGTTTGGCGACGAGTATGAAGCGAGGGCCAGCCAACGAGAGCGTACAGGTCGCAATGGTGGGTAGTATATGGGGCTTTGGTGACAAAACAGATGGCACTGTGATAGACTGCATCCAATTTGTTGAGTAGGGTATTGGAGGCTATTTTGTAAATTACATTGCCGAAGTCGAGGATTGGTAGGATGGTCAGTTTTACAAGGGTATGTTTGGCAGCATGAGTGAAGGATGCTTTGTTGCGAAATAGGAAGCCAATTCTAGATTTAACTTTGGATTGGAGATGTTTGATGTGGGTCTGGAAGGAGAGTTTACAGTCTAACCAGACACCTAGTTATTTGTAGTTGTTCACGTATTCTAAGTCAGAGCCGTCCAGAGTAGTGATGTTGGACAGGCGGGCAGGTGCAGGCAGCGATCGGTTGAAGAGCATGCATTTAGTTTTACTTGTATTGAAGAGCAATTCGAGGCCACGGAAGGAGAGTTGTATGGCATTGAAGCTTGCCTGGAGGGTTGTAACACAGTGTCCAAAGAAGGGCCAGAGTTATACAGAAAAATAAGCGAGCACTGAGAAAGAAAGCCCTGACAGGTACCAGAATCTCTAGAATATTGCTCCGGAGTAGGTAAGCAGGGTTCTCGGGGAACCGGGGTAGGCTGTACCAACTCACCACTAAAAGGAAAAAATGTACCGGGAGGTTGGGGTCTCTCAGGGAGGGCAAACAGCCTATAAGTTAACTCCTTCATTTGCTCCATAGTAGCCTTAAACCCTTGGATGTGGCGTTCTGTCAGAGAACGAAGCCCTTCCAGAAGGTCCTGTAACAGCTCCTCATGTCTCCCAATGGTGCCTCCCCGCAGGGAGACTGCGTGACAAAGCTGGTCCAAGTCTGCTGGGTCTGTCAAGGCCAGTTAGTACTATCATAACTCAAGGCGAGACCCAGATGCAGACACAGGAGGCAGATGGTTGGAGTCTTAGACGTTTAATCATCCAAAAAGGAGTAGGAAAGAGAATGGTCTTGGACAGGCAAAAGGTCAAAACAAAGTCAGAGTCCAGGAGGTACAGTGTGGCAGGCAGGCAGGCTCAAGGTCAAGGCAGGCAGGATGGTCAGGCAGGCAGGTACAGAGTCCAGAAACAGGCAAGGGTCAAAACCGGGAGGACTAGAAAAAGGAGAAATAGAGAAAGCAGGAGAACGGGCAAAAACTTTCAAACTGAGAGCACCAGCAAGACTGTTGACTGGAATTGTAAAAGAAGGGTATATAATTCATACCAGAAAAATTACCAGAAACTACCGGAACTTTATCACATGACATCTAGTGACCTTTCTGGTTACTTCAGATTATGACAGTTACCGTTTAAGTCGGAGGTTTACATACACCAATCCACATTTTTTTGTTAACCTCTCTGGGATCGTTCGGGACACTAGCGTCCCACCTCGCCAAAAGCCAGTGAAATGGCAGGGCGCCAAATTCAAAACAACAGAGATCTCATAATTAAAATTTCTCAACCATACAAGTATTTTACACCATTTTAAAGATACACTTCTCGTTAATCCAACCACAGTGTACGATTTGAAAAAGGCTTTTCGGCGAAAGTAGAACATATCATTATGATAGGTCAGCAACTCGTCACAGAAAGCATTCAGCCATTTTCCAACCAAAGAGAGGTGTCACAAAAAACAGAAATATAGATAAAATGAATCACTAACCTTTGACGATCTTCATCAGATGAATCTCCCAGGACTCAATGTTACACAATACATGTATGTTTTGTTCGATCAAATTCATATTTATATCCAAAAACCTCCATTTACATTGGCGCCATGTTGAGAAATGCCTCCAAAACATCAGGAGAAATTGCAGAGAGCCACATCAAATAACATAAATACTCATCATAAACTTTGATGAAAGATACATGTTTTATGTAGAATTAAAGCTAAATTTGTTCTTAATGCAACCGCTGTGTCAGATTTCAAAAAAGCTTTACGGCAAAAGCACAATATTCAATAATCTGAGAACAGCTTTCAGCCACAAATGCAAGCCATACAGTTACCCGCCAAATTGTGGAGTCAACAAAAGTCATAAATAGCATAATAAATCTTCACTTACCTCTGCTGATCTTCGTAGGAATGCACTCCCAGGACTCCCACTTCCACAAGAAATGTTTGTTTTGTTCGATTACGTCCATATTTATGTCCAAATACCTCTGTTTTGTTTGCGTGTTTAGTTCACTATTCCTAAGGCAATCCAGACGAAAAGTCAAGAGTTCCATGACAGTTTGTGGAAACATGTCAAACGATGTTTACAATCAATCCTTGGGGTCTTTTATAATATATCTTCAATAATATTCCAACCGGAGAATAGCGTATTCATTACAGAGGAAAAAGACCTCATTGGAGACAACTGATTGGCCTCAGCCTAGTCCACTTGTTGAAACAGCTCTTATTCAACACCCTTCCACAATAGAAACCTCAAACAACTTTCTAAAGACTGTTGACATCTGCTGGAAGCCTTGGGAAGTGCAATCTGGCCCCATAGACACAGCATATTGGACAGGCAATCACTTAAATGAAACTACAAACCTCAGATTTCCCACTTCCTGGTTGGATTTGTCTCAGGTTTTTGCCTGCAATATGAGTTATGTTAAACTCACACACCTCATTCAAACAGTTTTAGAAACTTCAGAGTGTTTTATGTCCAATACTACTAATATTATGCATATATTAGCATCTGGGACAGAGTAGCAGGCTGTTTACTCTGAGCACCTTATTCATCCAAGCTACTCAATACTGCCCCCCGTCACCAAGAAGTTAACAAATTATAGTTTTGGAAAGTCGGTTAGGACATCTACTTTATGCATGACACAATTAATTTTTCCAGAAATTGTTTACAGACAGATTATGTCACTTATAATTACCCGTATCACAATTCCAGTGGGTCAGACATTTACATATACTAAGTTGACTGTGCCTTTAAACAGCTTTGAAAATTCCAGAAAATGATGTCATAGCTTTAGAAGCTTCTGATAGGCTAATTGACATCACTTGAGTCAATTGGAGTACCTGTGCCTGTGGATGTATTTCAAGGCAAACTTTCCAACTTAGTGCCTCTTTGCTTGACATGATGGGAAAATCAAAAGAAATCATCCAAGACCTCAGAAAAACAATTATAGACCTCCACAAGTCTAGTTCATCCATGTGAGCAATTTCCAAACACCTGAAGGTACCATGTTCATCTGTATAAACAATAGTACGCAAGTATAAACCCCATAGGACCACGCAGCTGTCATACCGCTCAAGGATACACGTTCTCTCTCCTAGAGATGAACGTACTTTGGTGCGAAAAGTGCAAATCAATCCCAGAATAACAGCAAAGGACCTTGTGAAGATGCTGGAGGAAACCGGTGGCAGCATCGTGTTGTGTGTCTGCTTTGCTGCAGGAGGGACTGGTGCACATCACAAAATAGATAGCTTCATGAGGAAGGATAATTATGTGGATATATTGAAGCAACATCTCAAGACATCAGTCAGGAAGTTAACGCTTGGTCGCAAAGGAGTCTTCCAAATGAACAATGACCCCAAGCATACTTCCAAAGTTGTGGCAAAATGGCTTAAGGACAACAATGTCAAGGTATTGGAGCGGCCATCACAAAGCCCTGACCTTAATCCCATAGAACATTTGTGGGCAGAACTGAAAAGGCGTGTGCAAGCAAGGAGGCCTACAAACCTGACTCAGTTTCACCAGCTCTGTCAGGGGGAATGGGCCAAAACTCACCCAACTTATTGTGGGAAGCTTGTGGAGGCTACCTGAAATGTTTGACCCAAGATAAACAATTTAAAGGCAATGCTACCAAATACTAATTGAGTGTATGTAAACTTCTGACCCACTAGGAATGTGATGAAAGAAAGAAAAGCTTAAATAAATAATTATCTTTACTATTTTTCAGACATTTCACATTCTTAAAATAAAGTGGTGATCCTAGCTGACCTAAGACAGGACATTTTTACTTGGATTAAATGTCAGGAATTGTTAAAAACTGAGTTTAAATTTATTTGGCTAAGGTGTATGTAGTAATCTTCCGACTTCAACTGTATCTATAATTATCTATGGCCCTTTGTGTGGTCTTATGGCTTTGTTTACACAGGCAGCCCATTCTGATATTTTGCCCAGTTATTGACTGAAGCTGATCTGATTGGTCAAAAGACCAATTAGTGAGAAAAAACATCAGATTTGTGCTGCCTGTGTAAATGCAGCCTATCACATATCAAATATTTAAAATAATCAAATAAGATAATTTAAAAATATGAAATAGAATGACAAAGCTGTTAAACATTATCCTAAATTTAAACTGTCAACTTAGTGAACACCATTTGTGTTTAATATGAGGGTTTTTAAGCATGAAATATCCATTATATTTTTTTACTCACTTATTAATTTTACTATGTCAGTATGTTGTAAATGTTTTGGCACCAAACCGGTGGCAGTTGTGAAAAAAATCAATAGTTGGAAGAGTTTTAGAGTTAATTGAAAATAATGCCGTTGTTGATTAAATGCTTTTTTAATGAATTAGGCATGTTCTCTTTAACCATATGGTCTATCCACTAGAAACTTGTGTACAACATGGTCTATATATGAATATTTTGGGGTTGTTGTATTTGTTCTTCAAGTATAAATTACCAAAGTGTTTATAGATTGCCATAGTTTACTGGTAACTTTGGTAAATTACTGGTAGTTTTGCAACCCTAACTGAACTGATCAGCCAACAGCCACCTTCCAGATACGCCTCTAATAACCATTAAAAAGTAGACTAGAGACCACAGAAGGGGTAAGAGTGACACCTAGCGGTTGTAAAAATTTATAATTTGCATTGTAATAAGACATTTCCAATGGCCAGGTCCTTCATATTGTAAATGGAAATATCCTTACAGTGAACTAAAAATCATTTTGAAGTCCATCAATGGTTAGGTCACTGTGGTAAGGGACAATTTTATTTAAAATCCACTAATATCAGAGTATACTGTTTATGGAAATGATCTTGACTTGAATTATGTTCATAGAAGCAAAAATGTCAGCAATCAAATTTCAAGTCTATTGACTTTGATATAGATTTGGAAACATTTTTCACAGTGACAAGAAAGAAAAAACAATTTTGGAGTGTACAGTAGGCCTTTGTGTTTAAATAATAGGACTGTGGGGTTACAGCCACCAGTGGTTTAAGAGGCCACAGAGAGAGCCCCTGCAGTGCATTGTGTCTCCCTGTCAGCCAGTCCCTGTCAGCCATGGAGGACTGAGATGCAGCAGCCAAGTGCCCTCAGAGTGTCCCGTGGAGGACGAAAACGAACATCTAGAGAGACTGGTTTCAGAGTATGCAGAAAACTAATTACAAGCAATAAATTAATTTCACGCTGTCGCTTTAGAATTAATTGCATCTTTAAAGAACTGACTGGAAGAGATGGCTTGAGTGGTGATAACAGTGGACAAAGTGTTGTATTAATTTATGTACCAATGGCATCGCCGTGCTGAAGGTTGCACTTCATGCTTCTTAAAGGAATGCGCTAAACCTCATTTAATTGCTGCTTTAGTATTTTCGTCATACATCTTATGTGGTCTATCTACAGTCTATAAATGGCCATAAGTGCTTAGATTGCCTCAGCCTGTTTCCCCACTTTTTTCTAAAGTTTGGTGTGGGAAAAAGGAAAGAATGAAATCTCCCAGTCATCTTGATCGACAGTCTGCTAGCCTCGCTTCAACTTCTCACCTATGAGACAGCCATTTTGAGGTGAGGTGATACATTTTACACCATACAGCTGGGGCTAATAATAACAACTGTTGTACCAGGTAACCCTGACTACCAGGCTTCCAACAGGTCCACGTAACACGGGTGCACGTCACAAGTCCTCAATAAATAGTACCTGCAAAACACCAGTCTCAATGTCAACAGTGAAGAGGCAACTCCGGGATACTGACCTGCCAGTTGAGGACTTGTGAGGCGTCTGTTTCTCAAACTAGACACTCTAATGTACTTGTCCTCTTGCTCAGTTGTGCACCGGGTCCTCCCAATCCTCTTCATATTCTGGTTAGGGCCAGTTTGCGCTGTTCTGTGAAGGGAGTAGTACACAGCGTTGTACGAGATCTTCAGTTTCTTGGCAAATTCACATATGGAATATCCATCATTTCTCAGAACAAGAATAGACTGACGAGTTTCAGAAGTAAGTTATTTGTTTCTGGCCATTTTGAGACTGTAATCGAACCTACAAATGTTGATGCTCCAGATACTCAACTAGTCTAAAGAAGGTCCGTTTTATTGCTTCTTTAATTAACACAACAGTTTTCAGCTGTGCTAACCTAATTGCAAAAGGATTTTCTAATGATCAATTTGCCTTTTAAAATTATAAACTTAGATTAGCTGACACAACGTGCCATTTGAACACAGGAGTGCTGGTTGCTGAAAATGGGCCTCTGTACGCCTATGTAGATACTCCATAGAAATCAGCCTTTTCCAGCTACAATTGTAACTTACAACATTAACAATGTCTAAAAACTATTTTTGATCAATTTGATGTTATTTTAATGGACAACAAATGTGCTTTTCTTTCAAAAATAAGGACATTTCTCAGTGACCCCAAACTTTTGAACAGTAGTATATGTGTTTATATAATATAAATATATACACACACACTGTATATATACACACATATATCATCAGGGGTGCTGCAGCACCCTCAACATCCCTGCATCCCGCAGCTATGTATAGGTGCCAAGGATTCAGACATGTTGAAGCATTGTGTAGAAGGGATATCCCACAATGTGAGAAATGTGCAGGAGGGTATAGTCAGAGGGAGTGTAAAGTTGGGATAGAGAAAGCATTGTGTGTGTCAACTGTGGGGGCGCAGATGCAGCTGAGGATCCGAAGTGCCCTGTGAGAGAGACAGGTTGAGATTGCCAGAGTATCCACTTTGTTAGATTTGTTGAATATACTCCAATCCGGCATCCTTCTTTCTAACTAGGTTCAAAATATATCCCATCTTCAACCGTCTTCTATCCCACACGGTCTGCGTTCCAGTAACCTCTTTACAGCATGAGCAATAAGCATGACACATTTTGAATATTAAGTAACTCTGTGTATAAAGGGGAATGCTTATTTGGATCATGCCGGCCAGGCTTTCGCTCCTGTAAAATACGAGTTATTCAAAGAAAAATTTTAACGATAAAAAGTACTACGTCATTCATTGCCTTATCCAAGCACAGTTTTAATGTCACAGGGGAACATTTGAAAAATACATATTTGGTTTGAGGTTATTTGTAAGTCTGTTCTTAGAATGCCTTCTTATTAAAATTGGGTCAACTGTTATTTTCTATTATTTTTAAATGCAGAAGAACTGCTGAAGTCATTTTTGTGGATTAAAAAACAAAAGAGAGAGTCTTTTAAGATAAAACTAATTGGCTCCTTTGGGAATTTGTGCAGAAATCTTTGATGTGGCTGCTCTGCTCCCAACTCTCTAGCAAGGCTCCTTTACATGAAATAAAAACTATGTTATTGTGTAATCCTCTCATAATTATGATAGTAATTGTAATCTTACCAGATAACATTGTATTTTGTAAAGCACTTCACTGTTTGATCATTGTGAGGAATTTCAGACTTTGTACATTAATTTCCATTCCCATTTTACTGTTTCACTCTCATCTTTAATATTCATCACCCACAATTGATTGACAGATGTTCCAATCTGGACCTTCTGTGTTATGTTTCATAGACATCTTCAGAGTAATTTTAATTAAATTGAGAAATGATAACTGCAAATCTCCTAAGTTGAAACACGGTACAATTCCACCATTGGAATGTAGCACAATTTTCTGTCATTATGCCTAAAGGCCTACTCTGTATAACCATTTTAATCACAGTTAGATTGAAACCACCCTCTGTCAAGGGTTATGGTACGATAACCACTTTTTATTAGTAGGGTTTACACTATTTTTATTCAGCTGTGTTTAGACAGGCAACACAATTCAGATCCTTTTTTCACCAATCAGATTAGCTCTGAAAAAGATCTGATGTGAAAAGATCTGATGCATCTGGTCAATAGACCAATTAATGGGGGAAAAAAATATCAAAATTGGGCTGCCTGTGTGAATGCAGCCTAACACTGAGATCAGCATATGCATCTGGTTTGGGTGTGCTCCCTGTGTTACTAAGCTGTGTTCTATGGTATGTAATGTTGGGCGAAATTATATTGCTAAGCACAAAGTACCACTGAGTCAAAGGCTATTTCTTGTTGTATATACACAATACGAGTCAAAAGTTTGGACACACCTACTCATGCAAGGGTTTTTCTTTTGACTATTTTGACTATTTTCTACATTGTAGAATACTAGTGAAGACATCAAAACTATGAAATAACACATGTGGAATCAAGTAGTAACCAAAAAAGTGTTAAACAAATCTAAATATATTTAATACTTTAGATTCTTTAAAGTGGCCCACCCTTGATGACAGATTTCTACCCCAGTATGCACTGGAAGGAAGAGAGGTTAGTGGAGGAGTGGCGAAGCGAGTTCTGTGCCATCTTGGCCCAGGGGACGAACACCGCCCATTCCCCCATTCTGGGAGCCTGGTCTGTAGGAAAGGGTAAACACAAAACGGGTGAAAAACATGGCCCACCTTGCCTGGCGAGGATTCAGTCTCCTCGCTGCCCACATGTACTCCAGATTGCGGGGGTCAGTCCAGTTGAGAAAAGGGTGTCTAGCCCCCTCAAGCCAATGTCTCCATGCCTTCAAGGCCTTGACGACAGCTCCCCAGTCCCCCACATCATATTTTCGCTCCGCCGGGCTGAGCTTCTTCGAGAAGGCACAGGGGCGGAGCTTCGGTTGCGTACCGAGCGCTGACAGAGCACAGCTCCTATCCCAGCCTCGGACACGTCCACCCCCACTATGAACGCCAAAGAGAGATCCGGATGGCTCAGCACGGAAGCCGAGGTAAACAGAGCCCTCAGCTGACTAAAGGCCTGTTCGCCTAAGCTGACCACTGCAAGCGTACCGGGTCCCCTTCAGCAGTGAGGTAATGGGAGAAGCTACCTGACCAAAACCCCGGATAAACCTCCAATAGTAGTTGGCAAACCCTAAGAACTGCTGCACCTCCTTTACCGTGGTGGGAGTTGGCCAATAATGCACGGCTGAAATGCGGTCACTCTCCATCTCCACCCCTGAGGTGGAAATGCGATACCCTAGGAAGGAGACGGACTGTTGGAAGAACAGGCACTTCTCAGCCTTGACGTGCAGGTCAAGCTCCAACAGGCGACCAAAGCACACTGCGCACCAGGGAAACATGCTCGGCGCATATAGCGGAGTATATCAAAATGTCATCAATACACACCTCCTGGTGACCCCCCTGCGTCACCATGCCCAAAGGAGCGGTGACCTCCCTAATCAACCCTGACCCTAATGGTCGACTATCTAAGGCGTGAACGGGGAAGGGCACAGCCACGGGAACAATGGGGATCCCTAAACTATAGACTAACGCTCTATCAACAAAATTCCCAGCCGCGCCTGAATCGATGAGAGCCTTATGCTGGGAATGCGGGGAAAACTCAGGGAAAGTGACATACATAAACATATGTGCAACAGAGGGATCTGGGTGAGAATGGTGCTGGCTCACCTGGGGTGACTCCAGAGCGCCCTCCCTGCTGCCTCGACCCCCAGAGGAACCAAGTGTGACCTAGTGCCACAGATGGTGCACGAGCTGGAACCCCCTCCGGTCTCCCTGCGCACCGCCCCTACCAGCTCCATGGGTATCGGAGAGGGGGTGCAGGAGGATGGAACCACCAGACCCTGGTCAGAACGTCCGCGGGTAGCCAGCAGGTTGTCCAGCTGGATGGACAGGTCCACCAGCTGGTCGAACGTGAGGGTGGTGTCTCTGCAGGCCAGCTCCCGACGGACGTCCTCGCGCAGACTTCAGCGGTAATGGTCGATCAGGGCCCTGTCGTTCTATCCCTCGCCGGCAGCCAGGGTCCTAAACTCCAGGGCGAACTCCTGGGCACTCCTCGTCTCCTGCCTCAGATGGAAGATGTGCTCACCCGCTGCTCTACCCTCGGGCGGGTGCTTGAAGACTGCCCGGAAACGGCAGGTGTACTCCTCAAACTGGTCCAATGTCACATCTCCCTCTCTCCACACGGCGTTGGCCCACTCCAGGGCTTTCCCGGTGAGGCACGAGACGAGGGCGGACACCCTCTCATGGCCCGATGGAGCCGGGTGGACGGTGGCCAGTTATAGGTCCAGTTGAAGAAGGAACCCCTGGCAGTTCGCGGCCTTTCCGTCGTATTCCTGGGGCAAGGGGAGACGAACCCCACTGGGACCAGGAGGAAGAGGGGCGTTCAGAGGAGACCCCGGTGCTAGTGGAGGCGCTGGAAGAACTCCCCGTCTCTCCAAGTGGTCCATAGTCTGGACAACGCGGTCCATGGGGTGCCAAGATGGTGGAGCATTGCTGCATGCTCCCGGATGCGCTCCTCCACCCCTATACCCGGGGTACCTGCTCCTGCTGACTCCATAGTTGGGTCAGTGATTCTGTAAGGGGTGCGTACTGGCGGCAGAGAAGTCAGACGCAGGAGAGCAAAAACGGTGTTTCCAACGGCTCAGTTTAAAAAAAAAACCCACCGGAAACAGAACAATCAATAAATGGGTACATAACCCGACGCACACCAGGACAGACGTGCACAAGCACATACAATAAATAATCACCGACAAGGACATGAGGGGGAACAGAGGGTTAAATACACAACATGTAATTGATGGGATTGGAACCAGGTGTGATGGAAGACAAAACCAAAGGAAAATGAAAATAGGATCAGCGATGGCTAGAAGGTCGGTGACTTCGACCGCCGAACGAACAAGGAGAGGGACCAACTTCGGTGGAAGTCGTGACAGTTTCCTTACTTTCCGGCAACTGAGTCAGGAAGGAAGCCTGTGTCTTTGTAGTAAATGGGTGTATTGATAAACCATCCAAAGTGTAATTAATAACTTTACCATGCTCAAAAGGAATATTCACTGTCTGTTTTTTGTCTTCATTTTTACCCATGTAACGCTAGGTGCCCTTCTTTGCGAGACATTGGAAAATCTCACTGGTCTTTGTGGTTAAAACTGTATTTGAAATGCACTACTCTTCTGAGGGAGCTTACAGATAATTGTATGTGTGGGGTACAGAGATGAGTTAGTCATTCAAAAATCTAGTTAAACACTATTATTGCAGAGTGAGTCCATGCAATTTATTATGTTAAGCACATTTTTACACCATAACTTATTTAGGCTTGCCATAACAAAGGGGTTGAATTATTATTGACTCGAGACATTTTAGCTTTTCATTTTTAACTAATTAGTAAACATTTTGAAAACATAATTCCACTTTGAAATTATGAGGTATTGTATGTAGGTTAGTGACCAAAAAAATCTAAATGTAATCCATTCTAAATCAAGCTGTAACACAACAAAGTCAAGGGGTGTGAATACTTTCTGAAGGCACTGTACAGATTACTACTTGGAAATAATGTGTTTTTGCATGGACATTGCCATTGAGGACCACCATTTTAAAGTAGCCAACTGGGTGGGACTTCCTATAGATTAAGGAAGGATCCCATCCAGGTCATCAAATGAATTATACTAGTGAGCAAACATTTCATAACTGCAGGTGTTCAAACCTGTTCAAACACACTCCAGATGGAAGTATGCAACCATTCAGTTTGTTTACCAAGTCATAGTAGTAGAAGACAATTCATTACTTCAAAATGTAGATGGCCTCAATGGCGCTGCCCATTCCCTCACAGACGCCACAATAGGACAGGTACAATGTGTCGTGTAAGTCTATGGTTCAAGGGTGAATAAAGTGTCCTTAGTTACAGTACCTTGTGATGTTACAGTTATTGTGCAAGGCTATATGTACTGTAATGAACAATGAACCACACCCTCTTAACCATTCACCAGGCTTATCTAGGCATGAGTAACAATATTTCAAAGCTAATCCACTCTCTCTCACTCACATCCTCACTCTCTCTCTACTTAAAATGAAGTATTTACAGTAAAACAGCATGACCAAAGTGAATAACACAACAAGTGTATTTTATATTATTTACTTTAAAAAAAATATTAGCAAAATGTGACACTTACGAAATAGGCAATACGATTCATTTACAAAACAGGTCAGTTTGGTAATTGAATTCCAAATTAATAATATGAACATATGACAATGCTGCATAGAATTAGGAATTAGAATATTAGAATGGAAATGAACCTTCTAAAAATTGGCCAAAGGTCAGCCATGTTGGTCAGGGAGTTTGCCAGTGATCTGATAAGATAGTGTAAAACAATGAATGTGGAGAATTTATCTGCACTGTATGTGTGTTAGCTAGCGAGCCAAACAGTTTTAGATGAATGATTCCAAATTAACTACCAATATGCCAACATTCCATTCAAACAATGCAGTCAATTCACAGCCATACACTGGTTTCAATCAGTTGATGAGGGGACATAGACAAGTTGTAAATGCAACAAGTACTGAAATTGTATCATATATTAGCACTCACTGCTTTCCAATAAAACTACATCTGAGACATTTAGGGGCTATTTACACATAACATTTGTATAAAACCCATATACATTGTATTTATAATTATATGACAATATTTGAGGTCGACTATAATTACATTACACAATTTCTGATACATCACATGCCTCACTTTTATTTTTCTGCATAAGTAAAAATCAGGAAATAGATCACCTATACCTCTACTGCCATTCATTCTAATTAGACTAGTTTGGGATTTCTCCCTGACCAAGACAGCTGCCATTTTCGCCCCATTATGGAACGAACTTTGAGGGTTTATGACATAGCACCTCTAGTAATGTCATAGGGGGCGGCAGGTTAGAATGTTGGACCAGCAACCGAAAGGTTTCTGGATTGAATCCCCGAGCTGACAAGGTAAAAATAGGTCATTCTGCCCCTGAGAAAGTTAACCCACTGTTCCCTGTGGATGTTGATAAAGGAAGCCTCCCACACCTCTCTGACACATTTCAGTTGAATTCATTCAGTTGTACAACTGACTAGGTATCTCCCTTTCTATGGATCAATCAATAGAACAACATGTCGCTATGAATACTCACAGGCTGTCTGTCTGGTTCAAACCCCTCCCTGCTCACACACTCAGCCACATACTGAGTGTGTGAACTGACTCACTGTCAGACACCGTCTCATCAACCCCATGGGCCGTGTCAGCACCTGTCTCTTCAGAACCTTCTATTCTAAAAATAAAATCACCCAGAACCTTCTATTCTAAACAGAAGCAGGCAGAACATTATATTCGAAAAAGAAGCACCCCAGAACATTTTATTTTAAACAGAAGCACCTATAACCTTCTGTTCTAGTCTAAACACAAGACTGTCTGCAGCCAATCAATCATAGGAATCGAATGGATTAAAGGGACGATGGTAGTGTGACCAATTAAACATAGAAGCCCCAATGCAGTCTAATCAACACTCATATAGAATAGTGTGTAATGTTTGTACCCCATCCACCTAAATTCATAAGTTATTTTAAAAATCGAATAATCTCGTCAAATATTCATGTATTCTTCAAGGCACCTGTTTTTAGAGTCACATGAACAAACATTTTATTCTACGATACTAAACTTCATGGCGCTTTACCATAATATACACAAATAAAATAACATGACCAATGCCCCCCCAAAAAAAATCTTTAGCGCTAAAAATCACATAATGTACATTATTTACACACAGGAAATTGGTCAGTGTTAACGAGTATTGTTTTTTTTGTGGAATATTTCTAGTTCCCGATTTAAATGAACACTCAGTGGTGCAAAAGAACTCCAGTGTTGGTGTTAATAACCAGATTTGAGTGTGATTAAAAAAAACACTTAAAAACACAGCCATCATTATCATATTTCCCAGCAAGCTCTATTACAGTTTTTATTTTTTATTATTGTTTGTTTCAATATCTGTGTGTTTGCATGTACTGTACATTGACTGATCAATTAAGTTTATGCTACACAAAGATAAATAACATCATTTTTTTCTACACTAATTCAATCTGTTAGTTAGATTTATTGCAATGGTTGTTTCAGTTTAGATGGTTTAGGTAGTCTCCTATATCAAATTTTCCAAACTCTGACAGTCATTCTGAATGCAGGCTACGGGTGATCAAAAATGTACTCTTGGATATCCACACTCTGGCTAGATTCCAATAGGAATGACATCACCTTGCAAGCCAGCATGTGAATGCACGCCTGTTGTGGCCTGTAAACTATGAGTTTCGGGCCACTGTTAATAATTTTATTTGGTGAAAGCCACAGTACTGAACATGAATGAATGCAATGACCATGTCTTTGTCACTAACACCTCTACAATTCACTCGAAAAGGTAAGGCACACTGGGAAATATGCAAATATGGCTTTACACCATACCCCAAATACGAGTTACCTTAACACTACAGGTATCCATTAAAATGTTAATATCACTGAAAAAAGTGTGGACCCGTATAGATTCTGAAAAAGTGTTACATTTAACAATCGCAGAGTTGATTCAACACTGGGGAATTTGCTGTACAAGTAAATACATAGTACTTTCCAGTGCAAAATGTCTAACTAACAAACAGTTAGAACAATTCAGTGTGATTACTCTGAATGATAGCATAGCAACCCTCTTAACAGATTCCTAAAATTCATGGTATTATCAGAAAAAGAGTACACTTACAGTAATAAAACATATTGCATTATATTCTCTTTGTTCATTTCTTGTTGTTACAGACCTCAGCTAATGTCTTGAACTTTGGCCCCAATGTGTTTAGGAAGTCCAGGTCTTCCTGGTTGCCTTGGTCACTGCAGCAGCCCACCGAGCCGGCTGGAGACCCCACCCCCTCGAAGCCGTACGCGTGGATGATGTCATCGGCATATCGCCCCTCCTCCCTCGTCCCTAGGTAAGCCAACTTCTGCAAAGACAGGTAGACAATGTAAGAGATGAGGTGAAGAAAGGAGAATGCATTTTGTTATTAATCCATAGAGAGCAGCCAAGGACTAGTCCGATGGTAGGGAAAATATTACACTAGGTGATATTACATCTTTGCATAGGATATTACTGACAGGTATTACACTGAGAACAGACCAACATTTCACCAACCAGACAAGATATATGAAAGCTAACACAGGATTTAGCAAGAAAGAAAGCATTTCAGATGGGAATTGTCTAGGCTTTTACCAATAGGAAGAACGATTGACATTGTTTGAGCTGTTTCTCAAGTTCTCTACAACCACTTTACCTGTTGTAAAAACAGCCCGTTCGTTTGCCAGGTGTGCCAGGCTGCAGAGTTGTTGAATTTCATGAAACGTGTGTTGTCAAAAGTCATGTTTCCACCTCCATATTGACCTCCGCCATATTGACCTCCGCCATATTGTCCAACGCATTGGCTGCTTTCGTATTGGCCTGAGAAGCCGGTCTCCATATCGGTCACTATGACGCCGCCGGACTCCTGTAGCAGATTCTGTTGAGCGCCCAGGCCTCCTCCAATCATACCAGAGTTCTTAGCTCCCACCCACCCCACGTCAATCATGGATCCCTTCACTGATGAGTCGATCCCAGATGCAGGAACGATGATGAGATTTGAATCCTGAGGAGCCATATGTCAGAGAACGAAAAAAAACCATCCAAAAACAAATTAGGATATAACAGCGAAATTTGCTAAGATTCCATGAACATGAGAAATGTGTTTTGTAATGCTGTCATTATGACAGACTTACCACTGCATCCCCTGGGGCCTCAATGTTAGACTTCAGGAGGATACCGCCACTGTCTCCCATATCTTCCAGCTCCATTTTCTCATTCTTTGTAACACAGATGAATGCAAAGAAGATACCTGCGATAAAGAACGAAAAAGAAAAATAGCTCAATAAAAATGTATGGTCCGAAAGTGCTCACAGGTTCGTCTGACGAACAAGAAGCACAAGCCATTTGCTAAGGAACAAAGTTATACTAGCGGTCATCAGCTGCTTAAGACTTCACCTAATGTCTAACGCCTCAGGGCCTACACAAATAAGATGAATGAACATAATAAAACATTAGAGACTCACAGAGAAGAAGTAGCAGGCACAGCGCCAGCAGCATGGCCAGGATGGCCCACACCCCCAGCGACGTGGAGTTCTGGTAGGCCAAACACGCTCCGTTCCTGCAGCGGCAGATCCGGACCGTTACCGTCTGGGTCTTTCCAAATCCCTGTAGGTCCTCGACCATCAGGGGGACAGTATACAGACCATTAGGGAGCTCCTGGGTGTGCTCCAACATCCCTGCAGTGTCTGAGGAGGAAATACACTGTTGTAAAGAACAGGAGTTTGGGCACTAGTTTTCCTGGTGAGATTACAATGTAAGGACAAAAACTCCTGGCTCTAAACAATACTCATTGTCAGTTAGGTGCTGTGTAAGGTGGCTCTGGTGATGTTGCATTCTAGAGTATTTTGGCTCTAAAGCTGTATTGAAGAATGTATGAGACTGACTACTCACTATAAGATGCGCATTTTCCATTTAGATTTAAATAATTGCTTCACTTTTTAAATCACATATGCAAGATATCAATTTATATAGAGATGGAACGGAGTCCGGAGGTAGGAATCATTTTCATACCGTTAAGTCGCTTCACAGCCCATCTCCCATCATGCTCCTCTCCCAGTTTGAAGCTGAAGGGGGCGGCGAATGGAGCTCGGTCTTTGTCCTCTGCTACCACCAGCACAGAGCCCATCTCTCCCCCATCCTGCTCACACACCACCAGGTCTTTAGAGGGGATGACTGGGACATGGTCGTTCATATCCTCCACTTGAATAATCACTGTCCCTGTACCTGTCTTGAGACCTAAAAATAGAGTAAGAAACACAATATATATATATCAATGAACAATTCTTACTGTTTTTTTTGTGGTTTTATTGTGAGAGCTTGACTGAGTAAGATTTCCAATGTATTCAATAATCACACTCAGCAATACACTTTAAATATCAGTGAAATATAGATGCTATACAGTACCTGTATCTCCCTAGTAGTCACTCCCTGTTATAAATGCAAAGCAGAGATAAGGGCCAGTAGCTAGGGTAGATGTGGTTCTGTCCTTGAGCTGTTCTTGTCTGTTAATGTGCTGTATTATGTCATGTATTGTGTGGACCCCAGGAAGAGTAGCTGCAGCTTTCGCAATAGCTATTGGGGATCCTAATAAAATACCAAGTCACACCAGGTGTTATAGAGTGACTACTATACCCCTCATCTTGTCACTTAAACAACACAGACTTATTGTTCCAATTCATCGCAAAGATGTTCGATGGGGTTTAGGTCAGGGCAACAGCTGTGGCTGAAATAGCCAAATCCACAATTTTGAAGGGGTTTCCACATAGTTAAATACACAATATATACAAAAGTAAGACACTGTATACAATATCTACTTACTGGCATCAACAGCTTTCATAGTGACGTTGTACACGCCATTCGTTACAAAATGGGACTCCCTGTCGATATTATTGGCCATCTTCAGCTGCCCGGTACTTTCATCTACCTTGATCCATGAAGCAGGGTCTGAGACCTTGTAATACCTGAGAGGGAACAGAGAGAGAAGGAACTTTTACAGCATTCTCTATCTTCTTTTGAAACACAATCTGACCTTACTTGTTATAACATCATATTATTGTTATGATGATGATTATTATCAACATGGTCACACAATAGGCCAATACTACCATGGTTCCAGATCTGTTTGTGCAGTCTTGCCATCTCCTGTAATTATGGCAAGACAGTACAAACAGATCTGGGACCTGGCTAGGTCAATTAGTGGTGAGATCAATAAGGTAAACTAGGGTCTTACTTGATGCCGGCGCTGCTCTTGGTCTCTGGGTCTATGGCTATGTAGGTCCCAATCAGGGTGTCGTTAGGAGTGTTCTCCTTGACTGTGAAGACTACGGTGGGGGCGGTGAACTCTGGTCCCTCGTCCTCGTCCACTACAGAGACGGCTACAGGGATGGACATCCACTGGGCCGTGGTCCCACTCAGCTCAGCCTGGTTACGGGCCAACACCTCCAGCTTTAGGTTCTTTGTCTTCTCGTAGTCTAGAGGCTGGAGACACAGCAAGGACATTGTGTTATTTTACTGTATTAGCATCCGTCAATGACAATGCGCAAAGAAGTCTTTTGGCTCAATATTTTGACTGTCTTTATGTTATGGGATTGTTCACCAAATGTATAGATTAGCCTCATTTTATAAATAACTAGCAAGACATCTATGGAAAGTCATGATCAGATAAAAAATTAGAGGTTCATTGTGAGTACCAGCTCACCTTTATTAGGTAAATTAGTCCTTCATTCGTTTTGGGGTCTCTTTCGATCCTAAAGTTCTCGTTTTCGTTCCCCTTTTGGATGACAAACTCAGTGTTCCAGTTTGGTGTCTTCACCAAGTCCTTATCTTCAATGGGGATTCTGAGGATGAGTCCCTCTCCTTGGTTCTCTTTAACTTTTACATCGTACTGCAAAAGGAAGTAACATATAGGTATTTGGCCAAAGCAAACAGAGTATTCATAAAACAAACTGGGACATCCATGCCTTTTTTGTTATATTGCGGAATAAACTGCAATACAAACTCCACTACTGTAAAAAGTTGTCAAAGAAAACGTACAGATGTCTTTGTGAATGTGGGAGGGTTGTCGTTGATATCACCCAACACAATGGTGGCTGTGGCTGTGTTGAATAGACCATTCATAGCTCCATTCATGTCTCTGATTTCAACTGTCACCAAATAATTATCATTCACCTGAAAGACAAATAAAAAAAACATACATTTAGATCAATAATTTAAGCAATGATAGCCGTGATCAACAACGTGGAACCCTGGAAAACTGTCAGTGAGATATTTTTTTTAAAGGTACAGCGATGGGACTGACCTCTCTGTCGAGGGTGTCTGTTTTGGTGCTGATGACTCCCGTCTCTGGGTTAATGTAGAACAGGTTAGTCCCAGAGAGGAGGGAGTACCTGATCTTCGTGTGGTCTGTACCACGCTCGTCTATGTCTGTGGCATTCACCATCCCCACCACCGTCCCTGCAATAGAACGTATCACAACACACCGGCTGTTAGTTCACATCCACAAGTTCCCGTTACGAAGGTCAATGTCTGGATGTGTGCAGAAATTGCTCAGACAATTGACTAACTTGTGAAACATATGTCACTTTTTCCATGTACTGTATTGCAGAGGCTACGGGCACTCTGGTATTTCTTATTTCAGCTGTGTGTTTCTCACCTGCTTTGCTTTGCTCCAGCACAGTAAACTGCAGTAGGCCAGTGAAAGTTGGTGCATTGTCGTTCACATCGTCTACATTCACTGTGATGGGTAATGGTAGATCTGTCTCCTGGTTGGTGTATCTGTCAAACACTCTGGCTTGAAACTGGAGGAAGATGGACTCAGTTTAGAAATGGCTTACACTGTTTGTGTTGTCTGTGCTACAGCATCAAGAGTACAATTGTCATGTTAACATCACAGATAAAGAATCAATCAATTATTCAAGCAAGCAATCAATAATTGTTGTTTACTACTCACTACAAACTGAGGAGTTCTCTCGCGGTCGACAGCTTTGTTGACCTTCAACATCCCAGTCTCCATCACCACACTGAACACACCCTCAGGCTCCTCTGTCACTCCAGGCCCACTGATGGTGTAGTACACACTGCGAGTGGCCGACGAATCAGATGCAATCTGGACCAGGAAACAATCAAGTATTATTTGCGGTGAAGCTTCAACAAGCAGTGGGATAATAACATCACCCTGGTTCAAGGCCGTGCACAGACCTTTCAGGGGGCAGGTGCTCAAAATGACAATTTTAACATATTTGAGCATAAGCCTATTTATTTCTGCAGCAACAGTCTCAATCATTATCATAAATTGTGAACTTGACGATGACTTGCGGGCAGTGGGTTACGAACAACAATGACAAAAAAAATGAATACAAAATTATACCACCACCCAAAAGGGCACCTCAGTGACTAGAAGGGCAAAGGGGCATGTGCTCTCCTATCTGTGCGCGTGCCTGCTCAGGTTAAGAAATTGCACAATTTAGAATGTGAAGCATTGAGCTATGCAAAACAGAAATGCTCACAAGCCTTACAGGTAATAGGCCTAAAGCACAATACCTTTCGAATACTGTTAGAAACAGTTATTTTGTGTTAATATGTATTCCACTAGGCAGGTTACAACAGATCCAATTACAGTGCACACCCAGCCCAGTAGTTAGAAAGGAAGGGGAAGCGTTAAAAAGGAGAAAAAAACAACTAAGTAAACGCTCCAACTGAACCCTCTGTGTGTGTCTGGGTGTGTGAACCCCCAGGTGAGGGCGTGGACCATACAGGTACAGAATGTGCATTAGCTCCAAGTGAGAACGAATGAGAAATAGAGTGGAACATGGGGGTGGGAGAAAGGCAAGGACATGTAGAGGATAAATTGGAGTTTGTTACATGACACAAAATATGTACATGGTTTAGGTTTTTATATCAATATTCAAACACAAAATGTGCTGGAATGTGATGCAAGTTGTGACTTATTTTAAGGACATTACCAGATCAACGTCCTTTGGAAATGGCGGAACGTCGTTTTCTATGATGTTGAAGGGCAGAGGACTCCAACGTCTTTTGGAGCGCTTTAGTAGACCATCTTTCAATACCTGAAAAAGCAGAAAAAAGACCACACAAAGTCACAAGTCAACAATGTGATATAGATAAATTCACAAGAACAATACTTCTTTGAAAAATGAGACTTCGTACTATAAGCCCATGCAGAATCCACCTTACCTTTCTAGAGTTCTGGACAAGGTAAACATTCATTTCTCTCTTCTGACCATTGGGGTCCTGAAACTGCACTGAGAATGTTCTGCCATTGGCTGGTACCATGGTGGTGGCGACTGTTACTATAGTGCCATCAGTTCGTACTGTGAAGTCGGGGTCACTAGTTGTAAAGTGCAATGTGATGGTGTCACATTGGTCCACATCAACTGAACAACGAGAGAGAAAGAAACGTTGTCAACTATACAAGGACTAAAAAACAAACATGGATCATCCACAACACAATAACTTGATTATGATTAACGATCGTCAACTGGTTATAAACAGTTCATGACTATATTGATTGTTTCATTCAGTATTAAGTACATTCAAAGTTAGACAGGGCGGAAACATTTGTGAATGGCAGGACCTTTTGTAATAACATGTCCAACTTGTACTGTCTGAGGTACTGTTGCTTGTATAGAGGCAGGGATGAAGCAGGAGTCCACACATGAGAGGGTCTGGAATTGCATGAGAGAGAGATATTGTTCATACATTCTAACAGGTGGCATATCATACAAAAGCTGTGTTACAAATATGGTACTGCATTCATGGATATTCTGTCTTGTCAGTTCTTCGTACTAGATGAACCAAAAGAATATACATTTAAATGTGTACATGGACGTTTTCAATGAGTGCATAGGCTGCACAGGTACAGTGCCTTCAAAAAGTGTTGACACCCTTTAACTTGTTCAACATTTGGTTGTGTTACAGCATGGATTTAATATTGATTCAATTGAGATGTGTGTAGGCCAGTGACACAACAATACTCCATAATGTCAAAGTGGAACTATGTTTTTCAAAATGTTTCCGAATTAATTTAATTAAAAAGCTAAGATATCTTGAGTCAATAACTATTCAACTTCATTGTTATGGCAAGCCTAAATTAGTTCAGGAGTAAAAATGTGCTTAACAAGTCACATAATAAGTTGCATGGACTCACTCTGTGTGCAATAATAATGTTTAACATTATTTTTCGAATGACTACCTCATCTCTGTACCACACACATACAATTATCTGTAAGGTCTCTCAGTCGAGCAGTGAATTTCAAACACAGATTCAACCACAGAGACCTGGGTGGTTTTCCAATGCCTCGCAAAGAAGGGCACCTATTGGTAGATGGGTATATAAAAAAAAGCAGATATTAAATATCCCGTAGAGCATGGTAAAGTTATTAATTACACTTTGGATGGTGTATAAATACACCCAGTCACTACAAAGATACCGCCGTCCTGCCTAACTTAGTTGCCGGAGAGGAAGGAAACCGTTCAGGGATTTCACCATGAGGCCAATTGTGTCTTTAAAACAGTTACAGAGTTTAATGGATGTAATAGGAGAAAACTGAGGACGGACCAACAACATCGTACTGTAGTTGCTCAACAATACTAACCTCTAGTGTAAGGGACATTTTTGTTAAACCTTGCTGATGCTTGTGTACAAGAAGATCTTTCCTGAAGCTTAGTTGCTTAGGCATTAAGGTTGAGATTGCTAAAGAAACGAGATCATATAAGATAGAAGATATGTACGTTCATTAGTTTAGGCCTGTTTTAACTTGTCTTGTGAGTGTGTAGCATAGAAACCTAACTAGGAAATGAGGTCCCTATGATGTTCTGGGCACACAGTCAGTCAGCTGACTGGGGCAACCTTTGGTTTCCTGTTAGTAAGAAGGGAATGATCTGGTTCCTTTTCAGTATATTAAAACAGAGCAAAGTGTTGTATCCTGCACACCAGTCATAGAGCCTGTTGCTGGGCGACAGGTTCATGCTTGTGAATGTGTGTGTGTAAGTGAAACCATACATCATCCGGTCAGACAGTAAAAGGCTCTTGCTGGCTACTTTATGAGGAACTATGTCTGGAGTGATTTCTTGTTGCTTTGACACCTATTGTCCTCACTAGAAGATTAGAATAACCAGCAGTTGCTCCAGAACGAGATGACCAAATTCACAGTTAGTCTGTAACTTTAACTTCAGTTTTGTCCTGTTCTCCACACACGTACACATAACAAGATCATGTGTTTTGTACACGCTTGCATAAGACGGTGGGCCTATATAAGGTTTCTGCACTCCTTGTTTCATTTGAGCTCTCGGCTTTCAACCTCAGAGTGTAGGGATGACCAGCTACATTATTGCAAATCTTATCAAATAAAGGTTTATTGTTTGAAGAAATTACAAGTATCTCCTTATTGATTAGAGTTTCGACGACACTAGCAATGAGCAACAACCAACATGACAGTGCTTGAATATTTTTTTTTAAGAATAATGGGCAGAAATTGTACAATCCAGGTGTGCAAAGCTCTTAGAGACTTACCCAGAAAGACTCACAGCTGTAATCACTACCAAAGGTGATTCTAATATGTATTGACTCAGGAATGTGAATACTACATTTCTAAAAACATGTTTTCACATTGACATTATGGGGTATTGTGTGTAAATGGGTGAAAAAAAAGTCATCCATTTTGAATTCAGGCTGTAACACAACAAAATGTGGAATAAGTCATGGGGTATGAATACCTCCTGAAGAAACTGTCGATGTATCAACAAGCTGCACCTTGCCAGTGATCTTTTTAGCTGAATGTTAAACCACTGCATAGCCGTGGAAAGTAGGGGTGCTGAGAGTTCTGCAGCAACCACTGAAAAATCTGAATAAAAAAAAAATATAAGCGGAAATAGGCCTATATACACTATATATACAAACGCATGTGGATCAATTCCATATTAATGCCCATTACTTTGGAATGAGATGTTCGACAAGTAGGTGTCCACATACTTTTGGTCAAGTAGTGTATATATACAGAACCAGTTAAAAGTTTGGACACTGATTCATTCAAGGGTTTTTCTTTATTTTTACTATTTTCTACATTGTGGAATAATAGTGAAGACATTAAAACTATGAAATAACACATATGGAATCATGCAGTAACCAAAAAAAGTTTGGAACAAATCAAAATATATTTTACATCTGATATTCTTCAAAGTGGCCACCCTTTGCCTTGATGACAGCTTTGCACACACGTGGCATTCTCTCAACCAGCTTCACCTGGAATGCTTTTCCAACAGTTTTGAAGGAGTTCCCACATGCTGAGCACTTGTTGGCTGATTTTCCTTCACTCTGCTGTCCAACTCATCCCAAACCATCTCAATTGGGATGAGGTTGTGTGATTGTGGAGGCCAGGTCAACTGATGCAGCACTCCATCACACTCCTTCTTGGTCAAATAGCCCGTACACTGCTTGAAGGTGTGTTGGGTCATTGTCCTGTTGAAAAACAAATGATAGTCCCACTAAGCTAAAACCAGATGAGATGGCGTATCGCTGCAGAATGCTGTGGTAGCCATGCTGGTTAAGTGTTATTTGAATGCTAAATAAATCACTGACAGCGTCACCAGCAAAGCACCCCCACACCTCCTCCTCCATGCTTCACGGTGGGAACCGCACATGCAAAGATCATCCGTTCACCTCACAAAGACACGGTGGTTGGGACCAAAAATCGCAAATTTGGACTCATCAGACCAAAGAACAGATTTCCAACGGTCTAATGTCCATTGCTCATGTTTTTTGGCCCAAGCAAGTCTCTTCTTCTCATTGGTGTCCTTCAGTAGAGGTTTCTCTGCAGCAATTTGACCATGAAGGCCTGATTAACGCAGTCTCCTCTGAACAGTTGATGTTGAGATGTGTCTGTAACTTGAACTCTGAAGCATTTATTTGGGCTGCAATTTCTGAGGCTGGTAACTCTAATGAACGTATCCTCTGCAGCAGAGGTAACTCGGGGTCTTCCTTTCCTGTGGCAGTCCTCATGAGAGCCAGTTTCATCATAGTGCTTGATGGTTTTTGTGACTGCACTTGAAGAAACTTTCAAAGTTATTGAAATGTTCCGTATTGACTGACCTTCATGTCTTAAAAGTAATGATGGACTGTCATTTCTCTTTGATTATTCTAGCTGTTCTTTCCATAATATGGACTTGGTCTTTTACCAAATAGGGCTTTCTTCTGTATAAAACCCCTACTTTGTCACAACACATTTTATTGGCTAAAATGCATTAAAATCATTAAGGAAAGAAATTCCAAATTAACAAGGCACACCTGTTAATTGAAACGCATTCCATTCCACGCATTTACTAGTCCTGTATTAGTGGACCAATGCCATCTGTAACACGGGAAAATGTATACATTTTTTGAAAATGTTATTTTTTCACAAACGTACTGGACTGGGCCTTTAGTAGTACTGTATTAACTGACCTATGAACCCCCACCGCAAAAAAAAAAAACATCTTCCCAGGCTATGCAACACTGTAAAGTCAAAGTTTGGCTACAAAGTTTGCAAATTCAATTACATTAATAGAAACTTGAGCAGGTGATATATCAAAATCAAATGTGAAAAATACAGAAACACTTTTAATGTAATAGAATTGACTTACTTACCAAAAAGATGCATAAATGTACAGGTAAATTCGGTGACATTTTTGTTGTCGCAATTCGAAACACTGTATCCGACTAGACACGATTAAACACGCAATAACAATAACTAAAAGTTGTTCTGTCAAGTGGCGGGATTGAGATGGTGGATATTCTTTACGTCAATCAATTACAGTACCCTAATTTTGTCCTTATGGCGACTGGCATTGCAGGTAGCGGAATGACGATTTCGTTTGTTCTAATATGACCGTAGAAATGAAGGCATGCTCCCACGCCCGCGATTACTCACTAACTTGCATGTCGATGACGCATTCGTAGTCTCGGTATGAGATACTCCCCCTCTAGCAATCGTCAGTAGGAATTAGATCGAAGTCATGCCCAGCCTTCCTGTGGGGAAAACAACCTGTTGGCTCACAGTAAAAACTTCACCCTTTTTCAAACGCAATTTTCTTTTTGTTTTAGTCAATTACACAACGACATCTAAGAAAAGGGCAACATTGCCTGCTCCCTAGCGTTCTCACCACTTAGAAAAACCCTCAAGCTCTTTTTCATGACGGTGCCAGCAGCCAGGTGAGTGAGTTAGTGCTAGCTGCAGACCGGAACATTAACCAAGACCAACAACACAAACAAACAGCTACAAGTAGTGAGTGGAGTTATAAACGGACCATACTAAACAAGTCAAATGTCGTACCTGGGGTGAAATGTTTTCTACATACATAGCTACATGTAGCCTACTTGGACACCGGGTCAAATAAAATATTATTTGTCACATGCGCCGAATACAACAAGTGTAGACCGTACCGTCAAATGCTTTCAAGCCCTTAAAAATGCTTTCAAGCCCTTAACCAACAATGCCGTTCAAGACTATCCCACTCCCCTTACTAAAACAGATTGCAGTTGAATTGAGCAATTACTGCGTCTAATATACCACAGTCGACTGCAGTTATTGCACTTTTACTGCAGTTTCAAAACTAATATTTTTTGTAGGGGCCAAATGGCTCTTCTCGCAGCCTCTTTTTCCCTACCTGGGAACATTGAAAACCGTAGCCCGGGATTTCTGACCTGGTTTCATGTACATGGAACAAAACAGATGTATGACTTGTTATTTCTGTATAACAAAAGAATCGACGACAAAGTTGGCTCTTTTACAATGGGAAAGAATGTTTGTTTTCCCCAATTTGTGGACGTGATCAAAGGGAATGTCTTTGTATTATTATGTAAATATCGACTCGGAGTATATGTGAATTGCTGGCTTAAAAAAGTTTGATATTAAGTATGTGGATGATGGTCATACTGTATTTAGGCAAACCAACTATGAAGGGAAATAAGTGGCTACAGTTTACAATTGCCACAATGGTGAGAAAAAAACGTTTGTACAAGCATACATGTCTAAGGTGTACTTTCACAGACGAATTTGACACCAATAGTATGTATTTAAAAGTTTAAAAAACAAATACATTGTTACATTTGTTAAAGATTTTCATTGTAGTTTACATATGTACCTTCATTTTCAATACATTGAATCCATGATGCACGTGTTATATGAACATATCTTAGCGGTAACAATTGTGACCAATGGGAAAATATACTGGCACTAATTTATTATATACTGTATATTTAACCATAGCAGATTATACTTTTTTTCAGTAGATTGAAGTTGAGTTGGGTTCAAATGAAATAAAATCCCAATTTATTTGTCACATGCTTCGTAGACAACAGGTGTAGACCAACACTGAAGTACTTACCTTCGGGTCCTTTTCCAACAATGAAGATTTAAGGATAGGATAAATAAATTGAAATAGTGACACAGTGAATAACAAATGAAAATAAAGAATAAGAATAACATGGCTACATATAGGGAGTAGAAAATGACCACTATGTACAGGAAGTACAAGTACCGAGTCGATGTGCAGGGATATGAGACTACGTCTTGACAAAATGTATAAATACATATTTATAAAAAGTTTGCTATTCGAATGGTTGTTACAGTGACCACGGTCATTTGGCTGGCCAATTACCATCATACCACAAATCCATGACTGTCACAGCCCTAGTCCCCATGGGGCATGGGGCAAGATGCCTCATGAAGATTAGTGTGTTAAAATCCATTTTATACATTTTATTTAAAAAAAGTTAAGTAATTGACTCTTAAAAACTCAATTCTACGTATCTTATTTTTATTTATTAAATCAAATATCGAAAGAAAATGTTATTGCACCTCTCACTAAAAAATATTGTCACGATGATGAAGTTTTTAATTTTCAAGCTTCATGTCCAAATCAAATTGTATCTACAAATTGATTGTGAAACTAAATGAAGTTGCTT
This sequence comes from Oncorhynchus masou masou, assembly GCF_036934945.1. Taxonomy (NCBI): domain Eukaryota; kingdom Metazoa; phylum Chordata; class Actinopteri; order Salmoniformes; family Salmonidae; genus Oncorhynchus; species Oncorhynchus masou. The sequence continues at coordinate 27,703,457 of NC_088228.1, forward strand.
ATACATGATTTGGAAAATGGTAATATACAGTAGGTACCGTTGACTTGCACTGGATTGCCCTGAGGGCATCTTTCCCCGCTGGAGGGGGGAGGGGGCCCAAACATCACTTAAAATATTACAACTTTATTAAAAACTGATTTCAGTTTTTCTTTCTTAACAGGTGAATTACTTATCTTTAGTCTGCCCTACTGGTATATCTAAAACGTTTATAGATCTAACTTCATATGTAACTTTTTCTAGATTACTATTTTTTTAATGATTTTGATTTTTAACATAGATGATATGATACAGATTACATTTTTAGTTAAGCAAGAGTAGTGGCAGCCAGGGAAGGTGTTGGGAAATAAAATGGATGACAAAAAGTGTTTTTTGTGAGAATTACAGGCAGAGGCAACTTTCACTGGGGTTCGCTTTACCCCAAGTTACCCTACTGTAGTCCACCCTCTGGTCTGTAAAAAATCAAATATACAAGTGTGATTGATGCTCTATTCACATGCGATCATAAGCTGCTCAAAACATGCTAAGTAATTTGTGTTACATTGTAACATGAGAAAGCACTGTGAAGAAATGTTACCGACAGGGGGAAATGTATTGGCAAAGGGTCATTGTCTGAAATGGAATGCCCCTTAGCGCTTGTTCCCATCTATCAACTGTCCCACCATGCAATGGATTTACAGTGCCTTGCAAAAGTATTCAATCACCTTGGATTTCTAAACAATTTATTATGTTACAAAGTGGAATTGAAATGGATTTAATTGTCAGCAATCTACACAAAAAAGTATAACAGTTTTTAATATAAATGTAATAACAAAAAATATAGTTGTTGCATAATTATTCAGCTCCCTGAGTCAGTACATGTTAGGAACACCATTGGCATCAATTACAGCTGTGAGTCTTCTTCGGTAAGTCCCTACGAGCTTTGCACACCTGGATTGTGCAATATTTGTAGCTGTTTTAAAATCACCAATGGCCTCATGATAACATCCCTGAGCAATTTCATTCCAGGCCTGCAGTTCAGTTCAGAAGGATGACTATCTTTGATGTGTCTGGGTGGTTTAAATTATAACCCACAGCATAATGTCTGATTTGTTATTGTTACCCATCTACCAATCACTGCCCTTCTTTAATGAGGCTTTCGAAAAGTTTCCTGGTCTTTTTAGTTGAATTTGTTCTTGAAATTCAATACCTGATTGAGGGACCTTACAGATACAGGAGATGTAAAGGGGTTTGAGGAAGGGTTAGTCATTCAAAAATCATGCCAACCCCTATTATTTCACAGAGTTAGCCCATCTCAATTGTTGTGTGATTTGTTAAGCCAAATTTGACTACTGAACTAATTATTATATATATATTATGTCTTTACTCTTTTATATAATTATATCCTCCTAGTATTAATATCTAGTTTTTATGTATCCTTAGAGATTGAACATAGTGTTAGGTTTAAGCTCTTGGTGTATAGAAGTGTAATTATACTGTACAAAAATATGAATGCCACATGCAACAATTTCAAAGATTTGACTGAGTTACAGTTCATACAGTATAAGGAAATCAGTCATTTGAAATAAATTCAGTAGGCCCTAATCTATGGATTTCACATGACTGAGCAAGGGCACAGTCATGGATGGGCCTGGGAGGTTATAGGCCCACCCACTGGCGAGTGAGGCCCAGCCAATCAGAATGAGTTTTTCCAAACAAAAGGGCTTCATTATAGACAGAAATAACCCTCATGCTTTTAATCAGCTTCTTGATATGCCACACCTGTCAGGTGGATGAATTATTCCTTTACACTTGTGTGTATAAGGTAGTTGTTGTGAAATTGTTAGGTTAGATTACTCGTTGGTTAATACTGCATTGTCGGAACTAGAAGCACAAGCATTTCGCTACACTCGCATTAACATCTGCTAACCATGTGTATGTGACAATTTTATTTTATTTTATTTATATTGGCAAAACAGGGATGTCAACAAATTTGTGAACAAAATTTGATAGAAATAAGCTTTTTGTGCGTACCGAAAATGTTGGTGATCTTTTATTTCAGCTACATGTTGCGTTTATATTTTTGTTCAGTGTATTTAGTGGACTGCAGTGAACAGTAGGGATGTGTACTCCCAATAACTCAAGGCTTCTCGTGACTGATAAGAAGTCCTGTGATATGCACAGAGGAGCATGGAGAAATCCTTGATGATGGAAAAGTACTGAAGGACACATTTGTAGTAAGGACTGTTTGAGTGCCAAGGGTATGCATCGAATGTATGCATTCAACTGGTACATCTTCCCCGAGTAAACATTTGAAATGTCAATCAGAGTTTGGCCTCTTTTGTATGAGAAATATGTTTATTGTATATTGAGATAGTGGTTTTCTAATCACTAGAGCTTTTGTAACTCTTTTGTAATTCCTTGGAAATAGGGTCAGATACATTTAATCACATCCACATCTAAGCCCCTACCATTTTGATTTGTTCTGAAGAGAAGAGGAGAGATTAAAATATGTTGTATGGTTAATGTCATCCTTAATGCAGCTATCATGTAAAGTGTCTTTCCATTCAACAAACCTATGATCAGCATTTTCTACAGCTGCTGTTCCGGGGAAAAGAAGATGACATAAATGACATGTTCCTATTTCTTTCTCTCATAATACAGGGATGCCAACATTTGAATAGAGCTTGGAGTGAGATTTCCTAACGTGAATGCCATTGGCTCCACTAGGTTTAAAGCTAATTTCCTGCTATTCAACATATTTTCACATGGCTTAGGCCCATGAACAGGGTGGAATAAAAAATACAAATACATTATTCTTTTAAAGTTGAATGCACACAAGCCATTTGACCACTTGGTTTGAAGGTACTTTGAAATAATTTTGCCATGAAAATTGGAGTATGCTAACTGGGGGACATTGAATTACTTTGGTTTTTGGTTAGAAATGGATCATTAACTGTTGGTAGCAGTGGCTAACCATAGGATGGATTGCAGTTTCTCCTTGTCCATAAGAAACAAATGTAAATATGTAATTCATTTTGGTGAACTATCACTTTAAAATAGGACAATAGAAACTCCTGCCTAGAGGTGCATGTATAGCTCTCCAAGAGCGTTGGCCACCGCTGATGTGTTTCCCAAGTCCTGTGGGTTTGAATATGTTCATGTTACATTAGAATTATACAAATTACACAAAATAACAAAATGAAACAGTTCTGTCTGGTGCAGACACAAAATGGAAAACAACTACCCACAAACCCAGGTGGGAAAAAGGCTACATAAGTATGATTCTCAATCAGAGACAACGATAGACAGCTGCCTCTGATTGAGAACCACACCCGGCCAAACAACAAAGAAATCCAAAACATAGAAATAAAGAAACTAGAATGCCCCCCCTAGTCACACCCTGGCCTAACCAAAATAGAGATAAAAGCTTCTTTATGGCCAGGGCGTGACAGGCTGACAGTCGTGGTATATCAGACCGGATACCACGGGTATGACAAAACATTATTATTTGACTGCTCTAATTACGTTGGTAACCAGTTTATAATCACAATCAGAGAGAGAGAGACATTATGTTAATCCTAGCACCTCGGGGGTTTGTTGTGTATGGCCAATATACCAAGGCCAACGGCTGTGTCCAGGCACTCCGCAATGCATTGTGCTTAAGAACAGCCCTTAGCCGTGGTATATTGGCCATATACCACACCCCCTCATGCCTTACTGCCTTATTGATTCTTGACATAGCTCACTCTAATATATCTACTGCTGTACACATCATTCTCTATGCTTCCACACGGCAAGTGGTACTGGTGCATCAAGTCTTACACCAACAGGCTAAATAGCTAAGAGAATGAATAAATGGACTACCTGAGGTGACCCTTGTATTTTATAAAACAATTTGCACTGTCTCTATGCACATTCACAGGACTCTACACTCTCACACACACTGACACTCCAACACACACATAACATGCATACACATGTATACTGACTCCACACACACACACTCTCACATGCAATCATAACTGCTGCTAGTCTGTTTATAATATACTGTATCCTGATGCCTATTCACCTACTGTAGCTTACCCCTATACATACAGTGCCTTGCGAAAGTATTCGGCCCCCTTGAACTTTGCGACCTTTTGCCACATTTCAGGCTTCAAACATAAAGATATAAAACTGTATTTATTTGTGAAGAATCAACAACAAGTGGGACACAATCATGAAGTGGAACGACATTTATTGGATATTCCAAACTTTTTTAACAAATCAAAAACTGAAAAATTGGGCGTGCAAAATTATTCAGCCCCCTTAAGTTAATACTTTGTAGCGCCACCTTTTGCTGCGGTTACAGCTGTAAGTCGCTTGGGGTATGTCTCTATCAGTTTTGCACATCGAGAGAATGAAATTTTCCATTCCTCCTTGCAAAACAGCTCGAGCTCAGTGAGGTTGGATGGAGAGCATTTGTGAACAGCAGTTTTCAGTTCTTTCCACAGATTCTCGATTGGATTCAGGTCTGGACTTTGACTTGGCCATTCTAACACCTGGATATGTTTATTTTTGAACCATTCCATTGTAGATTTTGCTTTATGTTTTGGATCATTGTCTTGTTGGAAGACAAATCTCCGTCCCAGTCTCAGGTCTTTTGCAGACTCCATCAGGTTTTCTTCCAGAATGGTCCTGTATCTGGCTCCATCCATCTTCCCATCAATTTTAACCATCTTCCCTGTCCCTGCTGAAGAAAAGCAGGCCCAGACCATGATGCTGCCACCACCATGTTTGACAGTGGGGATGGTGTGGTCAGGGTGATAGCTGTGTTGCTTTTACGCCAAACATAACGTTTTGCATTGTTGCCAAAAAGTTCAATTTTGGTTTCATCTGACCAGAGCACCTTCTTCCACATGTTTGGTGTGTCTCCCAGGTGGCTTGTGGCAAACTTTAAATGACACTTTTTATGGATATCTTTAAGAAATGGTTTTCTTCTTGCCACTCTTCCATAAAGGCCAGATTTGTGCAATATATGACTGATTGTTGTCCTATGGACAGACTCTCCCATCTCAGCTGTAGATCTCTGCAGTTCATCCAGAGTGATCATGGGCCTCTTGGCTGCACCTCTGATCAGTCTTCTCCTTGTATAAGCTGAAAGTTTAGAGGGACGGCCAGGTCTTGGTAGATTTGCAGTGGTCTGATACTCCTTCCATTTCAATATTATCGCTTGCACAGTGCTCCTTGGGATGTTTAAAGCTTGGGAAATCTTTTTGTATCCAAATCCGGCTTTAAACTTCTTCACAACAGTATCTCGGACCTGCCTGGTGTGTTCCTTGTTCTTCATGATGCTCTCTGCGCTTTTAACGGACCTTTGAGACTATCACAGTGCAGCTGCATTTATACGGAGACTTGATTACACACAGGTGGATTGTATTTATCATCATTAGTCATTTAGGTCAACATTGGATCATTCAGAGATCCTCACTGAACTTCTGGAGAGAGTTTGCTACACTGAAAGTAAAGGGGCTGAATAATTTTGCACGCCCAATTTTTCAGTTTTTGATTTGTTAAAAAAGTTTGAAATATCCAATAAATGTCGTTCCACTTCATGATTTTGTCCCACTTGTTGTTGATTCTTCACAAAAAAATACAGTTTTATATCTTTATGTTTGAAGCCTGAAATGTGGCAAAAGGTCGCCAAGTTCAAGGGGGCTGAATACTTTCGCAAGGCACTGTATCTACCTATGTCACTCCAGTATCCCTGTACATTGTAAATATTTTATTGGAACTGACCCTGTATATAGCTTCTTACTTTCCCATGTTCTTCTTATTTCTAGTTCTTCTGTGTTTTTTTTGTTCTACCTCTATGTTTATTTTTAGTGCTACATTGATATTGATTACTGCATTGGGTTTGGAACTTGCAAGAAAGGCCTTTGATTGTGCTTGTGCCAGGACATAAAGAAATGTGGTGTAAAGTCTTCTGGTGTATATATGTATAGATTGCATTTTGATTAGCGTTACAGTGCTATTTGGGTTGTTAATTGAATTCGTCCCAACAATCTTCATTTCTTCTTTTTTTTTATTGTGCTTTTTTAACATTTAATTATTTGTGTACTTGTTTTGTGGGAATATGCTTTGTCATTATTAAAATGAGTATGAGATTTTAGTGAGCCAAGTGCACCATACCTGTTGGTCCCAAACTTTTCTTTTGCACTCCAACGGACACGCCCAAGGCCTGTTAACCCATGTAAAGCCTTCCATGGTCTGTACTTGAAAGTACATGACCTCCCTCTGCCCCTCTTGCTGCATGTGGTAAATGTGTCTTGGATGGGAGCTAAAGTGGAGGAGGCTGGGATTTGTGTTTAGACCGTTGAGCTCATGCTATCACTATAAACTGCTGATAAGACTGGAGTATTCAGTCAGCTCAGTACATGTAGATCTCTGCTGAGAGAGAGAGAGAGAGAGACAGAGAGAGACAGAGAGACAGAGAGAGAGACATTATGTTAATCCTAATTGCTGCTATTATTACATTTTGGAAAAATGCTTCGCGTGGGTCTGGGTCATGGTTGTGGACATTATGACAGGCCTTGAGAAGGAACACCATAATGCAAAGCAGATACACACGCTCACAGGCACACACACACACAAAAACACACTCTGCAAATGCCCCTACAACGATGTCCCTCTCCTCTCTCTCTCTCTCTCCTCTTTCTCCTATGTCAGTCTCCAAGTGATCAACTTTTATACTGTTTATTTATTTATTTTATTTAACCTTTATTTAACTAGGCATGTCAGTTAAGAACACATTTTATTTACAATGACGGCTTACCAAAAGGCCTGCGGGAATAGGGGCTGGGATTAAAAATAAAAATGAAGGACAAAACACATCACGACAAGAGAGACACAACAACACTACATAAAGAGAGACCAAAGACAGCACAGCATGGCAGCAACACATGACAACAACACGTTAGAAACACAAAATGGCAGCAGCACAACATTGTAGCAGCACAAAACATGGTACAAACATTATTGGTTACAGACAACAGCACAAACAGTACTGTAGGAGCTGGACCAACAAAGTTGTGGTGCAAAGCATAAAGGATTATTCACCGTGTGCAGACGTTGATAATAATATAGACAGAAAACAAAACCACCTCATCCTGAGTTTCTGTCGTCGTGCCTGTGTTGAGGCATAATCTTTCTTCCACCTGAGTCATCCATTAACTGATAAATACTTAGTCATTTAGAGCTTAGTGTGAATAGGTGTGTCTACTACAGGCTAGTAGACAACTGCAGGTGTGAACACAACCCCAGGATACCCTATGCACAGGTCTGTTAGTGTTAGAATCATTTCACTGTGAAGTTAATTTGAGTTAGTAATGTCTGTTATTGTCAACCAAGGCTCAGCCAAAACTACAAACAAAAGTACCTTACCTGTGATAGCAATTTCATGTAAGAATGTTATTTTAAGTAGAAATCCATCCATGACCATATATTGCATTAAAACCTGTGCATTAAAAACATAGTGTGAGAAAGTTAAGGTAAAGTTATCCTCATGCTGGACAGTTCTGGAGACTTTCTGGAAGAGTTTGATGAGATGCTCTGATGTTACCGTTCTAAACCTCGCCTTCACATGTCACGCTGTCAGTTTTACACACATGATCCAACAGAAGAAAATATCCCGTAATTTAAATCAGTTCAATGTATGGGCATATACAAATGACAGATTGGGTTTCATATTCTCTCTGATTTACGAGTCCTAGTTTTATTTCCCCTAAACAGGATAACCAGGCAAGGATTGATGATTGTTCTTGTTCTTTCAACAAACCACATCATTTCAACCCCATTTACCTGTAAGTCTTATCAAACTATTAAGACCTAGAAGGAAAAAAAGGAAGAAAAAAAAAGGAGAGGCTTGTGCAACTCTCCCCTCAACTGTCAGTTAACGCTCTTAGTTCAACGTAAACACAAAACAATACCTTAGTCAGTACTGTTCGAGTACAAGGGAAAGTCTATAAAGGAGGTTGCTCAATGGAACTTTCTTCAGTAGAAAGGTCAGTGACAGGCGAGGGTGTGGCTCTGCGTATACCTCAGCCCCACCCCCCCTTACCCAAACATTAGCCTCACCAACACACCCTTTTCCTTTCCCTTGAAGCCAGTGAGTGAGAGGGAGGGGCACCAACGTTGTGTGTGAAGAGGAATCATTGTCTGGGTGAGAGAAGATGCATTATAGGCTTTAAGAAATCTAGACACTATCTTTACTACAAAGAGATTAACAAACTACTGCACCGTCAATGGCCCTTCTGATTTTAGATTTCAGATGACAAAAAGTCAGAAGGAACATTGTAATTTTTCAGTCAAAGGACTGGTCTGAGGCCTACTTACAAGTCATCTCAGTCTTTATTGGTGTACAATCAATCATACTTGACTTTTGACCAAGACCCAGGTTATGAATGCACAATATCACTAGATAGATGTCACATAAACACATATTCATATCCTTAGACACATCACCAAATATAACACACATTTCTGGAGTGCCTTATCTGACTGGCTGACTGCAGTCGTTATGTGTCTCATTTATGGGGTTTCCATAGCGGTGTTATCTGCTCTTCTCTCTTCAGAGAGGAATGCCGCTGAAACCTGTTCCCGGCCAAACACGGTGTGGTGAGGCATCCAGGGTTCTACTCAGATTAGAGAGAGAGCCATATCACTGGACACACCCTGTGTCCTGCCCTCAGATGGTATCACACACATACACATACACACACACACTTATCCTGCTTCCTATTCTATTTATTTTTTTAAGTGTATTTAAAAAAAATAAAAATAAAATGAATTGAACTTTTATTTAACTAGGCAAGTCAGTTAAGAACAAATTCTTATTTACAATGACGGCCTACACCGGCCAAACCCGGACGACGCTGGGCCAATTGTGCTGGATTGCAAAAAGGCAAAAATTTGGTGTCGTCCTATTCTTTAACTTAGATTTTAGTCGTATTCTTTTCAAAGTTAAAAGAATACGACTAAATGGAATTCAATCAAACTTTAAATAAACTTTTATTTTGATTTAGTCCTATTCTTTAATTTAGATTTTTGGTTGAGATGGAGACATGAATCCAACAGATCAATTATTCCCTGTAAGATTACATTTGAAAGCAACTAAAGCTTGAAAACGTACAGTACGCCTATATATATATATATATTATATTTTTGGTTGAACCCTCGGTTAAATTGAAACAATAGCTGTTGATGACTTTGCCAGTCCTATATACTAAATAGCATCATTGATTATATATTAATTATAAAGTATGGTTAGATTTCATTAGCTCTGTTAAACCTACCCTTTGGAATGACTTTGGTAGCAACAGTGAATCTATTTAGTCATTAATCATTTTCACTACATTGGTAGTAGTCAGTAACAAATATCAAAGCTAAGCATGACTGGGCTTGGTTAAAACTCTTGATGGGAAACCAATTGCTAGCTGTAGATAGATCAACTCTCCAGTAGGAAGTACTACAGAGCATTTTTTCTGATAGTTGAAGATCTGACATTGTTTCAAAGTTACAAATTCATTTTTTTTTTATTGTCTATGTGTAGTTGCCTGTCAGCACTCGTGTCTTATTTTTTGTCTTATTGTCACGGTTGTTTGGTCTCCTCGCTATGACGAACGTGACACACGGATGCTAGGGATGTTGCAATCACAACCAAGTGAGAACCTAAGGGAAGGGTGAGGGAGGCAGGATGACAAGATAGAAGGGCAGGACTTCTACAGAAATTATTATTCAATGTTTTTCCGTATGTACGTACGGTCACTGTGGTGACAACGTCGTTGATGTACTTATTAGTGGTAAACTCCTCAATGCCGTTGGATAAATCCCAGAACATCTTCCAGTCTATGCTAGAAAAACAGTCCTGTAACTTAGCATCCACTTCATCGGACCACTTCCGTATTGAGCGTGTCACTGGTACTTCCTGTTCCATTTATTACTTTCTAAGCAGGGATCAGGAAGATATATTTATGGTTAGATTTGTCAAATGGAGGGCAAGGAAGAGCTTTGTATGTGTCTCTGTGTGTGGAGTTATTTTTTGCACGTGACATGCTGGTAGAAATGAGGTAAACCAGATTTGTTGTTAATAAAGAGATAGACATCCCTACCTATTAGCTTACCCGACGCAGCCATTCTGTCCTGCTGATGTATAGAAAAACAGCTCGATTTATATTATCCATGTCCTTATTCAGCCACGACTCGGAGAAACATAGGATATTACGGTTTCAGATCACATTGATAGTATAGCTCGAACTGAGTTTATTTTCCAGTGATTGCACCTCTGCCAATAGAACGGAGGGTAGAGGCGACTTATCCACTCTCTCTGAATTAGTCTCGTCAGGTATCCTGCACGCCGGCCTGTCTAGCACTGTCTCCTACTTTAGTGTTGGGGATTTGGACCTGGTACGTGATAATCAATATGTCTTTTAGACTCCTGCTAATTGACGTAGAAGTCCTTGTCCAAATGGAAGTTAGTGATAGTTGTTCTGATGTCCAAAAGCGCTTTTTGGTCATAGAAAATGTAGTTTTGATTTTAAGCTTCAAAACATCTTGCTCAGCTAACAACTACATGTTTGTTTTTTACTTTATAAATTCTAATTATATTTTCGAGGCTCCACATGTTGTCATGGAAAACAACCAATGAGCAACTCCACCATAAATCCAGCACATATTGAACATTGAGATTGCCTAAAGGGAAAGTTTTCCCAAAAGGGAACGCCTACTCTGTGAAGTGCATGTGCAATAACTCAATTTGTCCTTGCACTCCTTCTAAACAATTCAATTAAAAAAAACTTTTGCAAGGAGTAAAGTCTACAAAATACAGTCCATTCTGTTTGTTCCAGATTATAGTTTTGGAAAATCTAAGGTAGATCAAATGTTTCATTGATGTGCAAAAGGTCGGCCAAAATCCATCTCGCTCCATTTTCTCCCAGACTCCCACTGCCGGCCACTGGGCTTCCTTTCATCACTGACCAAGACGCACCTCCAACAACCTCACAGAATTATTCCCCAAAACAATTACAGATTCTCTCAACCAGTGGCATATGTTACGTTGGCCCAGAAGAACCCATCGGATGTCGCTGCCACCGATAGTTGGCAAAATGCCCATAAAATGTCCATCGAGTAAAAATGACTTTTTCATGGAAATTGAAATTTGTTATGAATCAGATACTTTGAACCATTTACTTAGTATGTGTTCACAAGTCTTAAATTAGTCAATTTAGTTTTTACACTGTTCACGTTCGGTGCCTGGCTAGCCAACTGACAGCTCCCGCATTGGCTTAGGCTCGTAGTGGGTTCCTTGAATTATTTATAGTACAACTAGGCTATGTATCAACAGATCAGAGCGCAGATTGATTCTAATTTTCCATATCATTATAGTGTTGATGCGGATGCAGGGAGTTTATCCGAGATTGCTTTCCTAGCCTAACTGAAAGCTAAATCCATTCAGATGGCCCAAATAAAATGGAGTTGACAGTGATCAAAAGACAAACAGTGATGAATATTTTGTACCCTACTTCATGTTAAACGATAGCCTACCCTATTGTTAAAACATTAGAAGTGAGAGACAGGTCAGTCACCCTGTCCTAATTCACATGAAATGAACCTTGTATTTGACTGCACCCTCCCAATGATTCAAGCAAAGGCAGTGGATTATATGAAGTCCTTTATCTCTGTTAAACTATAATCTATAAATCTTTGAAATGAAAAGAAATCACGGAGAAACTGCCCGCATCCGCACCTTGTGAAGATGGTTAAAGTATTCAGGTGCACATCCCACTCTACGTCACCCCCTCCCCCGCGCTTCCCGCTGTGTCCGAAATGAGGACGTCAACTTCAAAAATTGACAGCTGTCAATCATCAGGATGGCACCTTTTTCAGGTAGTGAAGTTGCTCATTGAAGTTGCTAATTAGATCTAATTAATATGAGAATTGTTGATAGTGGTTCTGATTTGCCAGAATTGATAAATGATTATTTTACGAGGGCCCTGCTGCTGCTGAAGATGATGATGAGAGAGGAAGTCAAAGTGACAGTGATGGCTCTTCTTCCCAAAAACGTTGTTTGACCAATTCAGATGAGGAAAACAATCAGACGGATGATGATAAAGAACAAGGTTAACATACTGTGAGGTAAGTGATTGTTCTAACATATGACTGGACAACATTCCTTGGCAGTTTCTTCAGGAAAGTGATGGGGGTAAAAAAATAACCAACATTTTATTTCACACAGGGGTCAGGGTCTGTGAAGAACAAAGAGTTTGCAGACAGTGAAGTCACACAGCAAAGTCTGCTTAAAGATGAAGAGTCTATGCTAGAGAAAAAAAAAGTGATTGTTCCAAAAGGACTGGATACAAAATGACCATGGTATCGCTATGACAAGATAAGGCCTTTCACCGCTGAAGAGTGTAGGGACATCACCACCCCTTTCCCATCAGTCCCTAAGCCTGGGAGGAGGGCTTACTGGGAACTGAAGAACTCATCAGTTTTGCACACACCAACACGCACACACACACACACAATAACAACTCAACTGATTGGCTGAAAGAAATGTTTTGTCATACCCGTGGTATACTGTTTGATATACCACAGGTATGACAAAACATGTATTTTTACTGTTCTAATTATGCTGGTAACCAGTTTATAATAGCAATAAGGCACCTCGGGGTTGCGTAACTTGCATTGCGCCAAAGAAAAGCCCTTGGCCATGTACCACACCTCCTCGTGCCTTATTGCTTAATTATATAATCATAGTGTAATGATTGTATAATTACATATGGCCTTTAATATAATTATTATAGTTAATTGTTTGTGATCTTTTACACTGTATCCAACTTTTAAATGTAAACGGATGTCAAAAATAAATAAATAATATTGACTCTGAAATGTGTTCATTCAAGTGGTACCAATAATTCAACACTATTGTTGTCAAAATAATCTGTTCTATGTGATATTTTATTGCAAATAATATGAATAAGTGTTGTTTCAAAAGATATAAATACAATAACAATCTTTTTGAAGACAACCCAGTTGACTATCTTTGAATCTTTTAATTAATATTTTTCTCTTTTTAATTTGGGGATGTAGACAACATTAAAAGGTTCTTATTTTGGTTCTGTTAAAGATAGCGGTGTTAATAAAACAGATTTGTATTCAAGAGAGTTTGTAGTTTTCAGAAATACTGGATATAAACTCAGCCCAAAAAGTTACGTCCTCTCACTGTCTACGGTGTTTATTTTCAGCAAACTTAACATGTGTAAATATTTGTATGAACATCACAAGAGTCAACAACTGAGACATAAACTGAACAAGTTCCACAGACATGTGACGAACAGAAATGGAATAATGTGTCCCTGAACAAAGGGGGGGGGGGGGGGTCAAAAGTAACAGTCAGTATCTGGTGTGGCCACCAGCTGCATTATGTACTGCAGTGCATCTCCTCCTGGCAAATCTGGTGCAGTCAATGAGTTCTTGCTGTGAGATGTTACCCAACTCTTCCACCAAGGCACCTGCAAGTTCTCTGATATTTCTGGGGGGAATGGCCCTAGGCCTCACCCTCCGATCCAACAGGTCCCAGATGTGCTCAATGGGATTGAGATCCAGGCACTTCGCTGGCCATGGCAGAACACTGACATTCATGTCTTGCAGGAAATCACGCACATAACGACAAGCAGTATGGCTGGTGGCATTGTCATGCTGGAGGGTCATGTTAGGATGAGCCCGCAGGAAGGGTACCACATGAGGGAGGAGGATGTCTTCCCTGTAATGCACAGCGTTATGATTCCCTGCAATGACAACAAGCTCAGTCCGATGATGCTGTGACACACCGTCCCAGACCATGACAGACCCTCCAGCTCCAAATCATGTGATGTTCGGATGTACCGATCCTGTGCAGGTGTTGTTACACGTGGTCTGCCACTGCGAGGACAATCTATGTTTGGTCCGGTCTGGACAGATCTTGATTTGGTAAAAAAATAGACATCTATCAAGGACATCTTTTAAACTTTCATTCAGAACGGAAAATGAACCTGATTTCAACATCCTTAAAAGACATCTTTCCAATGTCACAAAATAAGTATTTTCACCTTTCATTCAGAACATAAAATAAACCAAAATTCAACGTCTGAAAAATACTTACTTTAGACCTCTTGTCGACGTAATTTTGCTTACTGGGACTTTTCTACATTTTTTTGGTCTAGCCTAGGGCGGCCAGGGTGCACATTAAGGAAAAACATTGAATAATAATTTCTGTTGAAGTCCTGCCCTTCTATCTTGTCATCCTGCCTCCCTCACCCTTCCCTTAGGTTCTCACTTGGTTGGGATTGCAACATCCCTAGCATCCGTGTGTCACGTTCGTCATAACGAGGAGACCACACAACCGTGCCGCTATAAGACACGAGTGCTGACAGGCAACTACACATAGACAATAACCCACAAAACCAAAATGGAAAATGGCAACCTAAATAGGATCCCCAATCAGAGACAACGATAAACAGCTGCCTCTGATTGGGAACCAATTCAGGCCACCATCAACCTGCATTTACCTAGACAAACCAAAACCCCATAGATATACAAAAAACCCTAGAGAAGCAAAAACACACATACCACCCTCGCCACACCCTGACCTAACCAAAATAATAAAGATAACTAAGGTCAGGGCGTGACACCGTGTCTCAATGTGCAATCCACCCCCAATCCACACTGCAATCCACCCCTTACAAAAAAAGATTGCAGTTTTGAAATTGCAGTAAAAGTGCAGTAACTGCAGTTGACTGTATTATTTTGGACGCAGTAATTACTGAATAACTGGAGTGTTTGGTAGTTGAATTGTAGTTATACTGCACTCGAACTACAGTTATACTGCAGTGTACTGCAGTTATACTGTACTCTGAATGCATTTTTTTCATAAAGGGACCTGATGGACTTTTACTGTATGAAGACAGACTGCACACATAATAAAACCATAGTTTTATCAGTCCAGATGAAAGATGAAATCAACCGCCCTACTCCCCAAAGACCATTAAGTAGTTCCTTGTAATTTGGAAACATATGCAAAAGTGGAATTGTTTTCTTTTATCAGTACACTTTCTTAATCTGTCCCTGTCTGTCTGTCTCTCTCTCTCTCACAGGCACACACACAGACAGGCACACTGCAATACTATTTAATTAGGTGAATCAATTTATTACCAGGCTAAAGACTGTTGAAAATGTAAACATTAGGAGTGTCTTTCAAGTTCTGAGTGTAGTCCTTCCTAGCAGAAACAGAGATTTGGGAATCTCACATCCCCGAATGAGGTTTTTCACCTGAATGAGAAAGCACTAAACACAAGATGGTGTCCTAACATTTTATAAAATATTAATGATTGTGGATGCATTAGCTGCAGTTTTGGACTACTAAAGAAATCAAAACAATGTTGGTCAATATATTGTGATGTGTGTTGTACATGAGATTGTAATAGTTTATATTTAATTTTCAACACAATAATAATAGCTTTCCCTGTCGGGACTGGCCACAAATATTCCCTCCCTAGTTTCGCCTCGATTGGCGTTTCTTGTAATCAGCATATGTGCTGTGGTGAAACTAGTCGAGGCGCCGCCTATTGCAGTTTGTATAATCTCAGAAAAGTTGTGCCTACACCTTCGAAGAGGCCAAAGTCCAATGCAGAATAGAAAATACTAACCGCGGATTTAAAGCATTGTACTTCAAGAGGAGAACGTTTTACTGAATTGCAATGGCCCGTGTAGAAACTGTTGTTATATTGTTGCCGTTCATACTAACGGTAAGTAAAGAATAATACGTTTCATATCGTAACAGGTGTTGATAATGATATACCCTAACATTTATAACAGTTCTCTCTTTTTGGGGTGTGGCACTGCTCAAGTAGATTTAAGCGTCAATCTCAGAAATACAGTTTATATCTCGAATTAATTTACTGTTTTCTTTTTTTTAGCATTGTAGCCATCCCTTAAACCGACAAGAAGAGAGTGCTTACTCTCTATCCCGTCATTTAATTACAATTTCTCTGTCATTGTTTGCGTGCAAGTGACAACGACTACGGACAACATGAGAAGAAAAAGTGTTTAGCTGCGTAGTGGTTCTCCAGGGAGTCATAGCCTACAGAATGTCAGACCACATCTGGTCAATGTCAGTTTTAGCTCAGATTTTAAAAACAAAAAATGATACCGACACCCACTATATCGACAGTGATATCACTATTACAACGTTCTCCTTTAAACGTTGTGAAATGAATTAGTGAGATATTTTCATTGGTCCTCAGCATACGTAATATGTTTTTTTCTTTCATAAACTGAATTAGATCCAGCTTCCTTTTGTAGGCCTTGTGATTGTGAACGAAAACTAATTGGCCTAATTGCCTAAAGCTATATAATTGTAAGTATGCATGTCATATGGTTTTCATTATGAACAGGCCTAAACATGCAATTATAATTTGGCCTGTGAAGAAACCACACACATTAATCGGTACAGTGGAACAGACACCGAGGAAACAATCATGACATGGAGCTGTGCACAGCACACTTAGTTACATTAAGCTATAACTACTGTGCTAGAAAATATACGTTTTTGTACAACTTGTACAGTGTTGCGTGATTTCGAAGAGATACATTGGTATTACAGTGTTATTACCGTAATGTTCAATGAGGAGTCAACGTTATTTGTTGTGTTTTTCTCCGTAGTTTATATGTGTGGTGGCAGTAGAAAGCGGCGGGCTGAACCTGAGAAGACAGAAGAGAGAATGGATCATTCCTCCTAAGAACTTGAAGGAGAATGTAGATTACAGGAACAGGGAGTACATCGCAAAGGTATGAGCTCGTCTCTTAGTCAAACTCGTAGAGCGGTTCAGATGTTTCCGACTACCATAAGACCATGTCTGGAGCATGACATACAGTCAGGTCTAATGATCGGCACCCTTGATAAAGATGAGCAAAAATATACTGTAAAATGAATAATACAAATACTGAGTTACATTGTATGCTAAAAAATATATATATATTGTTTATTATTTTTATACTAATACAGTTGCTCAGAGAATGAGGTTTCGTTTAACAAGTGATACAAATAAATACAAATAAAGATGTATGTGTTGTGAACAAGCTGCTCAGAGATACAAGCCCAATGTGTGGGCACGTACAGTCATTCTAGCTGAGGAATGGTTCAGGCTACAAACAAAATATGAAGTCTCTCAACAAATATTGTTGTATGCCTGCTTTTCTAGAACTCAGACATACAATTCATTGATCTATAGTGTCATACCTATACCTTGACATGAAAGCTATATTGAAAAAAACTAAAAACATTTTGGCAATAAAATAACATTATAGCGTTGTAGTGTACCAACCTAGCTATTCTCCCGATGCTTATAACACATTGTATCTGCATTTAGGGTCATTCTTGGTGACCATAATCCAGCTGTATAAATATAGACTGTGAAGTGTTCGATAGGGGCCTCATGTTACTGCATTTTTCTTTGGACAAATGAGGCTGCTATATGAATACTATTACAATAACAATGGTGTTTTACTATCTTGGCTGATTGGAATGTGTGTCTGTGCCAGATTCGTTCTGATGAGCAGTACACGTCAAGAGTGACGTACTCACTGACCGGGATCGGTGCAGACCAAAACCCCACGAACTTATTCACCGTCATCCCAGATAAAGGCCTTGTCAAAATCAACGGCATTCTGGACAGAGAGGAGATCGCTTCCTACCATGTAAGCTACCCACTAAAATCTAATCCAAGGTGTTGAATGCTTGTGCTCAAAATGTAAGAAATGAATACAAAATATGTTGTTCTATCATGGTCTCTTTTAGTTACTTGGAGTAGCGAAGTACAACAATGGAAGCCGTGCAGAGAAGGACATTGAACTGAATATTTTTGTTGAGGACCAGAATGACTGCCAACCAGTGTTCGTTTTTGGCCAATCTGGATCCGTCAATGAGTCCAGTGCTGCAGGCATGTACAGTAGTTTCCAACTATTGTATATGTTTCTATCAGAGTTGGTAGTCAGAGTAGTGGTAATGGTTGAAGTTGTAGCAGCTGTTGTACTAATATTGCTGGTACCAGTGTAATCAGTAGAATAGTGACAGTAGTGATACAATAGTAGTAGTAGTAGTAGTAAAATGAATAGTAATAATACCACAGTATAGTACTGCTATGCTGCACAAGTAAACCTTCCCCTTGGTCAATTCCAGAGACCGTTGTCATGAAAGTGACTGCCACAGATGCGGATGAAGTGAACACTCTACACTCTAAGATTTACTACAGCATAGTGGAGAAGAGTGCTTCAGATAAGATGTTCACCATCAACTACCAGACTGGAGAGATACTGGTTCGCAGGGCTACACTGGACAGAGAGGTGAGAGAGATGCCTTGGTATACTATTATACAGTACACAGTGCATCTATGTGAGCATCTATGTGACACTTTCAGTGGCCATTTGGTCAATATTTGAGTAACTGTAAGTGACTGTAAGCTCCATTGTATTTCCTGGTTGTCTAGACTCAAGACACCTACACCCTGACTGTAAAAGGTTCAGACATGAACGGAGCATTCGGAGGAAACACAGGAACAGCAGAAGTTGTGATTAAAATCCTGGACATCAATGACAACATCCCCACCCTGGAGAAAGAATCTGTAAGGACAAAACCTCCACTACTTTTCTATTTTCTATTCAGCATAATAGGGAATAATATGTATTATATTGTAGCAACCTTAACCTAACACTTAACGTCAATAGGTTCAGATCCCTTGGCTACGGTGTTGGGTTGACAGTTGCTGGACTCCCCAAATTCACTGCAATATGTTCCTGGGCTGTATGACCTTTATGATGTGTGTATGTGTGTTTGCAGTACGAGGGCAGTGTGGAGGAGAACACGGTCGGTGTGGAAGTACTGAGGATCAAAGCCATTGATCTGGATCTGATGTACACTGAGAACTGGCTGTCTGTGTTCACCATCATCACAGGCAATGAGGCCGGCTACTTCAACATCACCACAGACGCTAAGACCAACGAAGGCATTATATGGATAACCAAGGTAAGAGATTGACTCTGCGGCTAGAATTGAATCGAAGGACAGTTAACATTCTCTTTTAGATTGAATTCCAGCCTCAGTGTCCCCACTGGGCAAAAACTAGTTGAATCAAAATAGTTTCCACTTCATTTCAACAACAAAAAATGCAATGTCATGACGTTGAATCAACATGGAAAACTGATTGGATTTCCATTTTTAATCCTAAATCCAATGGCATGGAGACATTTATTGTTGATTTCACGTTAGTTGACAGCTCAACCAAATGTACTATATATCAAAACTAGATGTTGAAATGACGTCTGTGCCCAGCGGATTGTAACTACTATTTTTCTCACCTTATTCCAACATTGTTTGTATCACTTGACTGATTCTACTGTTTATTCCCTTTCGTTTGAATCTAAAGGCACTGGACTATGAGGAGCTGAAAGTGCTCAACCTTACCATACGTGTTTCCAACAAAGCAGAGTACTACTTTGGCTCCTCCTCTACGAGTGGATCCATAGGAGGAGGAGGGGTTATGGGAGAAGCCATCACGGGCGGTGGTAAGACTTACCCCATCAAGATCAACGTGATCAACCAGAAAGAGGGCCCCAAATTCAAGCCAACGGTTAAAGTGGTGACCATCTCTGAGGACTCCAGCTTGGTCACCATTAACAAGGTTATCACGACCTACACAGCCATCGACAGCGACACATTACAGATCGCTACCAATGTCAGGTGAGGTCCCAGATGTTTTCATATTGTTTTATTGGGGTTGAAGATTATGTGGTGTGATGTTGTGTTGTGTTAATCTCCATCATACAGTACTATAGAATCTTTTAATTTCATCCCGATCGCGTGCCGTTGTCATGATCATCTTCTCAGGTATGCCAAAATATATGACGAAGACCACTGGCTGATCATAGATGAAAAGACAGCGGAGATCAAGCTGAACAAACTGCCTGACCGGGAGTCCAAATACCTGGTCAATGGAACATACTACGCCAAGATAATAGCCATCACAACGGGCAAGTACCCATAGTAATAATCAATTGGTCCTAATGCCATTCTGTAATATATGGAATTAAGTCAAGAAATCTATCCAGAACAGTTGTAGTTGGAGATGCACTCTAGGACCTTTGCTCCACAAGAAGCTAAAAGAGAACAAGTCAGGTCTGTATCTAATTCTGTATTTTCTTTTGGTGTCCAGATCTGCCATCCAAAACGGCCACAGGGACAATAGCCATCCAGGTGGAAGACTTTAACGACCACTGTCCCACGCTGACAGCTCCGACTACGACCATGTGTCTGGGGGATACAGCTGTGTACGTTACAGCTGTGGATGGGGATGCCTTCCCCAACGGAGCTCCCTTCAAGTTCAGAGTGATTCAGGACGACAGCAAACAGAACTGGATGGTGGAGCACCTCAATGGTAACAGCCTAGTCGAGGACATTTAGGTTTGGCATGTAGGAAGCAGATAGACAAGCTTCTCACAAAGGGACTGTTTTGGAGTTATTTTGTTGAGCTTGTTTTTAAAAGTGCAGTCTTAAACTGAACTTAAATGATATCTTGTTGTATGTTGTATGATAGATTTAATTTTACAATTTGTATAATTCATTTTGTATTTTCTCTTTCATGTCTCTTTTAGCCACCACTGCCATTTTACGAGACCATGCCCACATGTGGCCAGGTTACTACAAGGTTGCTGTGGAGATCAGTGACCAGCAGGGGAAGGCCTGTGCTGACACCCAGGTTCTGAATGTGGTTGTGTGTACCTGTGATCAGGTCAATAAGGTCTGCATCGAGCGGCAGACGGGCACTGACATCACGTTAGGAGCGCCTGCCATCCTGCTGCTCCTCCTGGGCCTCCTGCTGCTGCTGCGTGAGTAGACCCTCTGTTATCTTCATACTCATTGGCTTCCTCAGACTGCTTACCTGATAAGAATCTAGGAAGGAGAGACTGCTTCATCATGCTCGTAAAACTACACCTGTTTCAGCATGCTTTGAGTGATTAGTAAGATGACCAAGACAAGTCATTGATGAGTCATGTCCACAACAGGCCTTTAAGCCAACCCACAGGGCACGCACTGGTTGAATCAACATTGTTTACCGTGGAACCAACGTAGAATAGATGTTGAATTGACGTCTGTGCCCAGTGGGAAGACATCCAGGTCTCTCACCTAGCAACATGTCTTGTGCTTTTGTCTTGTGTTCATGAGTTGAAATGTGGAATGTTGGTTCACAGTGGTTCCTCTCCTGCTGCTGTTCTGTCTATGTGGAGGAGCAGCGGCCATTGGAGACTTTAAGTCCATCCCGGTTGACACTAAAGAACACCTGATTGCATATCACACTGAAGGACAAGGAGAAGACAAGGTATTTTATACATAACGGCACTGCCAATGGATGACATGAAAATATTCTAGAGTGAGTGAATAAGAAAAATACATGTTATGTTCCATTATGGCTCAAGTTGAAATTTGTATTGCTCTGAAATTCCCTCCTCTGATTAACCCACGCATTCCCCCTCACAGGAAGTTCCTCTCCTGAACGTTCCCGTGGAGGTGGAGCATGGCCCCATCAAAACTGTGAATGTAGGGAAGTACGGGGGAAATGCGGGATTCATAGGAAGAGTAGGGGAGATAGGAGGAGCAGCAGGAGGCGTGTCAGGGAACGGCTTCACCTCATCCTCAATGTTCACAGGAGCGAACCAACAGTACCATGGCTTCCACCAGCCCAGTGGCAGATTAGAGGTGGACTATGGCATGGGCGGAGGAATCATGACAGAACATCATGAACACTCAATGTTCTCCAGATTTCCTGCTAGTGCTTACGACGGGATGGCACTCTCTGAGGAAGTCCTAGAGGAGTACTACTCTGCAGTGAGTATCTTACATCATCCAACTTCTTGGACTACTCCTTTGACATATGAGTTTAGGGGCAGTGTTATTGTAGCCATTTTGATTAAATTCAGTCATTGTCTTAATAAATCTGTCCCTATCAAATTACCTTTGCAGAAAGCCAATCACACTGCGCAGATCAACGAACAGAGAGATGCCCTGCTGATTTACGACTATGAAGGTCAGGGGTCACCGGTAGGGTCTGTGGGCTGCTGCAGTCTACTGGGGGCTGATGATGACTTGGACTTCCTCGACGACCTGGGGCACAAGTTCAAGACCCTGGCCCAGATCTGCCAGGGGTCGATAACTATGGAGGCGGAGACTGTCAATGTGTCTGTGTCACCCACTCATCCTAGACCTACCACATCCATTCACACAGAGGTCAGCAGAAATACTGCTCTCAATGTCAATACCCTGAACACCTCCGTCACCACCTCCACCACCTCTGTCCCCCGACAGGAGAGCCTGATTACTCGGGACCAGGGATCAGTCACCATCCCCAGGTCTCATATCCAGGAGAACGTGGTGATCCCCAGGCAGACCGTCCTCATCCAGCAGCCCACCATGTACTATGCCGCTGCCCCCACCATGTACATGGTGGAGCCTCAGCCCCAGTTGTTGCTGGTGGAGCAGAGAGAAGGAGGTGGTTATGTCCATGCCCAGCAGGCGGTAGGCCATGTGGGGGTAGGGACCGGTCAGGGGATGGTGCAGACAGGAGGGCTCCATGGTTCTCAGGGTATGCTGCTAGTAGAGAAGCAGATGGGGGTGGGTGGTGGTGGGGGAGGCCATGGTCATGTCGTTATGGGCGGAGGCCAGTTCTTACAAGGAGCCGGCCAGACTATTACTGGGGGAGGTCACGTTATTACAGAGGCGAGCCAAACCATTACGCAGGGAGGCCAGATTCTACAGGGGGCAGGGCAGACCATGATTGGAGGAGGCCATCTCTCGCCAGGAGGAAGCTTCTCACAGGGTTCTAGGAAAGTGCTGGTTGTTGAGAGCGGGTCCGGGCCAGCCTTGGCAGTAGGGGGCAGTGCAGGCTTATGGGCACCCCAGGTCACCCTGCAGAGAGGCCAGGGGTCATCCTCCACCTTTTCCTCAGGTGGTCATAGTGTAGAGGTGATAGGTCAGAGGGGTGCTTCCACCTTGACCTCCAGCTCCCTGTGTGGCTCGATGGGGTCAAATCAGGCCTCTGCTGCTGCTGTCACAGTCACCACCACACCCATGCCTACGGCTGCACCACGTAGCAGGAGCCACACCGCTGTGGTGCAAGAGGAGAAATCCTCTGTCACTGAGAAATACACTGAGACCAGTACTATAGCGTAGAAAAACAACCTCACATTTGCTTGAAAACATAACAGTACAGCCAAGTCACTGTGGGTGTTAAAGAGATGTTTTCTTTTTAGTCAATGAAACAACAGTCAAGGGAGAGACAGAGGGATTGGTGCTCTCTGCTGGTCTGAAATGATTCATGAATAATCTACTGACTGTTAACACTACTGTTTTATAATGATTTTAGTTTTTACTGGAGCGATGTGCTTTATTACGATTACCAGCGGGTATTTCATCCTTGATATGATGAATTGATAAATCTGTGGCTGTGGTGGATGATGTATTATTTGTTCATGTAACAAAATCTTTCTGTATCTTTGATTTAGCTTTTCTTTCTGGGATGGTCAATTCTTGATCTAATTCATAGTTGAGTAGGCCAATGTTTCCAATGTTACAGTTGTACAAACGGTACATACAAAAATATTGTGACATAGAAGTGTGGGACCCCTCAAACAGATCCTATTTTTCTATTGTAAATAGTTTACATTTTAAGCCAAATAGTGCCTTGTTTTTGCCGTTTGGCCTCATATGCATTAACTTATCCCATGATAAAAAAAAGTGTGTTATTGATGCCAAGTTAATATCATTTACAGAAAATGGATTTTAAATTGTTGCATATATTTTTTTCCGTTCATGCAATATAAAAATAGAGATTACGTAGGATATTTACCATGAGGTTGGCTTATTATGCACTGATATGCATTGAAGTATGACACAGATGTTGCTTTTAATGCTACTGATATTTTTTGCCAGTTATTTCACATATAATGCTTTGTGGCAATATAAGGGATTTTCCTGCTGTGTGTCTCATTCTGTATCAAAATGTTTGATAAAATGTTTTGAGAGTAACAATAAAACTTGAGTGATAACATACACGCTCTGTTAGTCATGTGTTAAGGTTTAATATTGACCCATATGCTATAGTCATGTGACTGGAAAGAGATCCTTTCTACCCTGGTACTGTAAGTGGTTCTTCTGGGGAGAGAGAGTGGAAAATCCCGTTTTATATTATCACTCCTGTATCACACCTCGACATGTTTACATACCTTATGTAATCTCAGACGTTGTCACTGCTCATCCACAAAAACAAAAGGGGACTCAACAAGTCTTTACCAGTTTTCAGTGAAATATTGACTCACCTCCCACCTGCCCCCTCCAAGAATGCAATGGGAGTATCTTTTGATCTTTCAGAGTTGTTTCTGAGTCAGCCTACGGAAGTCTGACAGGAACACTTATCACAGGTGAATTACCAGGAGAATGTTAGGTCTATAGTTCTATTTGATTCGATAAGGATGTTTGAAACCAGTTCTGACTTGCTACTGTGCATGGACCCGAAGTGCATGATTATAGTGCTGGACTCACAATACAGAACAATATAATGAGAAGGGGGGGAAAGAGCAATCTCAACTGTTGCTGTAAGCAATGGGCAACAAAGGAGTAATGCAAGTACTGTTGCCAGGTTACTTTAGGGCAGGGACAGAATGGGACCCTGGAGGAAAATGGGGGAGGCTCATTGTTTTTCAATTTCAGTCAGTTGGAGGGTTTAGTGGTGTTTAAGTCTAGTCTAGGGGAGGGTCATGTAATTTGCAATTGATGACATTTCTATTTTCCTCTGTGTTTTAGATTGAATTGGTTATTATGCTATATATGTCAGTGAAGTAAAACCAGGAAGAGAGGGGAGGGGGTATGAGAGGTTATGGGTATCATGCCATAGCAAAAAGCATACGCCTGACCTTGTTAGTTTAGGATTTGGAATAAAATAAAATAGATCTGATTATATAATGTGATCTATAACAGCACTTTGGTCCATGATGCTTTATGCTAGCAACAAATTGTTAAATACCTGGGAAAGACATGACTCTGAATGTATATGTGGATATCCTCCTTAAGATTCTATGACAATCATTGGCTGAGCCACAACCTTCTACAGCCGAGGAGACAAAAAACGTGCTTTGCTTGTAAAGTAATCTTATTCTGTCGCTATCACCTGATTGAGCTATTCCCTTTCTGTAAAATATAAGATGTTTTAACAGACCGTTTTTACGGAAGTACTTGTGACCATCTCCCGTTGGGTTATGCCACAGAATAAGAGTAGCTAGCAGTTCCAACTATTTAAAAAAATGCGTCGGTTGGTGGGAAGGAAGGCCGAACTTTTGATAGTACCATGCATAATGATTTGAAAACGGTTTATTTGCAAACAAGACACACTGATTTGGCATTGGAGAAAGATGATAAGATGAATGCATAGGTCTATCTCTCTGTCCATTCTTAGCCTGTAATTTCGGTAATTTGTGTGGTATAAAAAATTATTCTGCTAAAGTCTCTAGCCATGTAAAATGACGTAGAAATGCATTCATTTTTTACAGACCCGCAAATAGAATGATAGATTCATGCAATGCTTTTATTGTAAAGCAGATATTTCCACCACTACTCTTGTGCGTGGTGCATGGTGGTCTGAGAACCCACAACCTTCTGGCCCGCAGCCCTGTGAGCTATCAAAATTTCTGCAAATACTTACAGGGCGAAGAACAATGCCTAAAAGTGCATAGGCCTATCTAAGTTTCTGGTTTGTCCTAGAAGTGAGGGTAAACGGTAGGCATGTTCTCTGCTATTCACTGTATGTTTTAATTATTATTTCAGTTATAGGGGAGGGTTTGGTTGTAATATATTTTGCTGCAGGGAGGGCCATCCATTTTAATTTCAGAGAGGTCCGACCTATCTCCAGGTAACTCTTATTTTTAATAACATACACTTCCGTAACAAAAAAGAACAATGGCAATAGTTTTTCACAGAATAGCTTCAGATGAAGGAGACAGCGCACAGGCACAGAAGACAATACAGGTGAAACTCAAGCATTTTACGCTGAACCCACGGTAACATCTTCAAATCTGCGTACACGACCGTGAACTTTGATTTGACTTTGAGTGGTTTTTAATCACTCTATCTCAAAAGGCACTGAGAACGTAACGAAATATCTCGTTGGAAATGGTGTGAAAAATATACAAGAGCAAGTCGGTTTATCTCAGGGAATATTCTCTTCCTTGGAGTGTTATTACTTATTTGGCTTCAAAGCCTGAGTCCTTAGCATATACTCAATTGCAGTAACACTCCACTAGGTGTCATCATTGGCATATCAAACATTAGCAATGATTCTAACCCTAACTTCAAATCCACACCCCGACACAATTCTAATTCTAACCATAACTTCACCCTGGCCTAACCTGTCGTTTTGGGTGATCCTATTGGTTTCTAATGAATACGTTTCTGATAGGTCCTCCTTGGTAGTCACACATTCATTCAATGTATGATGTATTCGACAAGAGCATCTTCCGACCCAGTTGTCTGAATGTGAAAACATAAGACGTCATTTTAACACGTTGGCAACTTGAACACTGGCAGCATTCCTCCTGGTCAGACTTTTTAGACGCTTTCTGTCCAAATAGAATATCAGTTGCAGAATTCTTCAGTCTTCAAGTATTTATGGAACTCGGCGCAATGAAGAATGTAACCGTTATTTACTGTACCTCTAACGTAAGTCGAAACTCTTGGCAGTGAGCCTTTCTAGCCCTTGCAATTCATATTCGACCAAGGACCTTGTTGTAAATGATAACAAGCAAATTGAACAGGTTGAATAAAGGCGTGATATTGTGCTGAACCAATGTGAAGATCTGATTAGGCTTATATGTCCAAACCTTGGTACTTTGTCTTAATTATTAGCCAAAATATTGAGGCATTGAAAGAGCGGCCTAATGATGTCGTCATTGTTTGTGCGAGTCAGTAAATTGTTGGTCGTATACGTTTGTATATGGAGAGTGCTCTACTTCTCCACACGTTTAACTCTATAGTCTAACAGCTGCCAAGTCTGGCCAGCCCTTTAATCGGATTTACTAGCTCTCAGATCAAAACACGATAAAGAGGAATAAACAGATATTCCTTTTCTCTCTCTGAGTCTTTGAGGAAGTGTTTCCTGTCCCAGACAGACACACAGTCATGATGACCCAGGACACTCACAAGACTATAAAACGTAGTAAGCTTCTTGGGGTATGGTAATAACATTCACCTTGCATTTTAAAAGCAGAAAACATCTCTTTCATCCAGTATCATCATTACAGCATGGAGAACTGAGTTACTGAATTTTGGTTACACCTACTCCAAGTCTGGAGTGTTCATTGTATCTCACCTGCTGAATAAGATTAGCACTCCCATGAAAAAAAGCCTACAGATATTCATAGGACAGCACCATTTTATTTCACGACAAAGAATGTATTCTGCGGTAAATGTTACAAAACTCGTTTTTTGACAATACTGTAGTTGTTTTATTGACACAGCATGAATTGGAAAACCAATGACGTCATTTAAAATACTCACATAATTGTTATGTTTCTAATATCACTTATGGTCTTCAAGACATAATCGAAACAATGAAAATGCACTAGTAGTAGTTTTTAGACTAAACAGCTATAATATATCTTGACGCAACGATAACTCATCTGCGCCTCTATCCTTCCATAACTATTGATAATTTAAAATGACTGGTGGATATAACATACAGACTGCTGTGCTGCTTCTACCCGGCATCCCTCAGTGGCGGACATCATGGTGCTGCTGGACATCCTGCTCCTCATCCTCCAGCTCGTCTTCTTCGTACTCGCCAATCTCGTCAGCGGTGGCATCCTGGTACTGCTGGTACTCAGACACCAGGTCGTTCATGTTGCTCTCAGCTTCTGTAAACTCCATCTCGTCCATACCCTCTCCGGTGTACCAGTGAAGGAAGGCCTTACGGCGGAACATGGCGGTGAACTGCTCAGAGATCCTCCTGAACAGCTCCTGGATGGCCGTGCTGTTGCCGATGAAGGTGGCAGACATCTTGAGGCCGCGGGGTGGGATGTCGCAGACGGCCGTCTTCACGTTGTTGGGGATCCATTCTACGAAGTAGCTGCTGTTCTTGTTCTGCACACTCAGCATCTGCTCGTCCACCTCCTTCATGGACATGCGCCCGCGGAAGATGGCGGCCACGGTGAGGTAGCGGCCGTGGCGAGGGTCGCAGGCGGCCATCATGTTCTTTGCGTCAAACATCTGCTGTGTGAGCTCGGGCACGGAGAGGGCACGGTACTGCTGGCTCCCCCTGCTGGTTAGAGGGGCGAAGCCGGGCATGAAGAAATGCAGGCGGGGGAAGGGCACCATGTTAACAGCCAGCTTGCGGAGGTCAGCGTTAAGCTGACCAGGGAAGCGCAGGCAGGTGGTAACCCCGCTCATGGTGGCCGACACCAGGTGGTTGAGATCTCCGTAGGTGGGCGTGGTGAGTTTGAGGGTACGGAAGCAGATGTCATAGAGAGCCTCATTGTCGATGCTGAAGGTCTCATCTGTGTTCTCCACCAGCTGGTGGACTGACAGGGTGGCATTGTAGGGCTCCACCACAGTGTCGGACACCTTGGGTGAGGGCATGACGCTGAAGGTGTTCATGATGCGGTCGGGGTACTCCTCGCGGATCTTGCTGATGAGCAGGGTGCCCATGCCAGAGCCGGTGCCCCCTCCCAGGGAGTGGGTGAGCTGGAAGCCCTGGAGGCAGTCACAGTTCTCAGACTCCTTCCTGACTACGTCCAGGACAGAGTCGACCAGCTCGGCTCCCTCTGTGTAGTGGCCTTTAGCCCAGTTGTTACCAGCTCCACTCTGACCTGAAAGACCCAGGGTGAACCTGTGTTAGAGACATCACACCTTTGTGTTCTAATACACATCTACAGTTGAAGTCAGAAGTTTACTTACTTTTACACAAAAAAACTCAGTTTTTCCACAATTCCTGACATTTAATCCTATAAAAAATTCCCTGTCTTAGGTCAGTTTATTTTTAGAATGTGAAATGTCAGAATAATAGTGGAGAGAATGATTTATTTCAGCTTTTATTTCTTTCATCACATTCCAAGTTGGTCAAAAGTTTACATACACTCAATTAGTATTCTGTAGCATTGCCTTTAAATTGCTTAACTTTGGTCAAACGTTTTGGGTAGCCTTCCACAAGCTTCCCATAATAAGTTGGGTAAATTTTAGCCCATTCCTCCTGACAGAACTGGTGTAACTGAGTCAGGTTTGTAGGCCTCCTTGCTCACACACTTTTTCAGTTCTGCCCACAAATGTTATATAGGATTGAGTTCAGGGATTTGTGATGGCCACTCCAATACCTTGACTTTGTTGTCCTTAAGCCATTTTGCCACAACTTTGGAAGTATGCTTGGGGTATATTGTCCATTTGGAAGACCCATTTGCAACCAAGCTTTAACTTCCTGACTGATGTCTTGAGATGTTGCTTCAATATATCCACATGGCATCATGAGAAAGGAAAACTATCTATTTTGTGAAGCACACCAGTCCCTCCTGCAGCAAAGCACACACACACACACACACCACATGATGCTGCCACCCCCGTGCTTCACAGTTGGGATGGTGTTCTTCGGCTTGCAAGCATCCCACCTTTTCCTCCAAACATAACAATTGTCATTATGGCCAAACAGTTCTGTTTTGGTTTCATCAGACCAGAGGACATTTCTCCAAACAGTACAATCTTTTTCCCATGTGCAGTTGCAAACCGTAGTCGGGCTTTTTTATGGTGGTTTTGTAGCAGTGGCTTCTTCCTTGCTGAGCGGCCTTTCAGGTTATGTCGATCTAGGACTCATTTTTACTGTGGATAAAAGATACTTTTGTACCCGTTTCCACCAGCATCTTCACAAGATCCTTTGCTGTTGTTCTGGGATTGATTTGCACTTCTTCTCGCACCAAAGTACGTTCATCTCTAGGAGACAGAACGCGTCTCCTTCCTGAGCAGTATGACGGCTGCGTGGTCCCATTGTCACGCCCTGGTCGAAGTATTTTGTGTTTGTCTTCATTTATTTGGTCAGGCCAGGGTGTGGCATTGGTTTTTGTATGTGGTGTGTTTGTATTGGGATTGTAGCTTAGTGGGGTGTTCTAGTTAAGTCTATGGCTGTCTGAAGTGGTTCTCAATCAGAGGCAGGTGTTTATCGTTGTCTCTGATTGGGAACCATATCTAGGCAGCCATATTCTTTGAGTGTTTCGTGGGTGATTGTCCTTAGTGTCCTGATGTCCTTGTTCTGTGTTTATTTTACACCAGTAGAGGCTGTTTCGGTTTTCGTTACGTTCTTTGTTTTGTAGTGTTTGTAATTGATTCATGTTTAAGTTTGTTTATTAAACATGGATCGCAATCTACACGCCATATTTTGGTCCGACTCTCCTTCCCACCTAGAAAGCCGTAACAGAATCACCCACCAGTCCTCCGGTGGCAGCTCCCTGCACCAGGCTTCCTGTGCATGTCCTCGGCCCAATACCACCAGTGCCAGCACCACGCATCAGGCCTACAGTGCGCCTCGCCTGTCCAGCGCTGCCAGAGCCTTCCTCCTCTCCTGCGCTGCAGGAGTCTCCCGCCTGTCCAGCGCTGCCAGAGCCTTCCTCCTCTCCAGGAGTCTCCCGCCTGTCCAGCGCTGCCAGAGCCTTCCTTCTCTCCTGCGCTGCAGGAGTCTCCCGCCTGTCCAGCGCTGCCTGAGTCTCCTGCCTGTTCAGCGCAGCCAGAGCTGTCAGTCTGCAT
Source organism: Oncorhynchus masou masou (assembly GCF_036934945.1). Classification (NCBI taxonomy): domain Eukaryota; kingdom Metazoa; phylum Chordata; class Actinopteri; order Salmoniformes; family Salmonidae; genus Oncorhynchus; species Oncorhynchus masou. The sequence continues at coordinate 27,734,322 of NC_088228.1, forward strand.
GGAGCAGTCAGAGCTGTCAGTCTGCATGGAGCAGTCAGAGCTGTCAGTCTGCATGGAGCAGTCAGTCTGCATGGAGCAGTCAGAGCTGTCAGTCTGCATGGAGCAGCCAGAGATGCCAGTATGCATGGAGCAGCCAGAGATGTCAGTCTGCAAGGCGCTGCCAGTCTGCAAGGAGCTGCCAGTCTGCAAGGAGCTGCCAGTCTGCATGGAGATGCCAGAGCTGTCAGTCTGCAAGAAGCCGTCAGAGCTGCCAGTCTGCAAGAAGCCGCCAGAGCTGCCAGTCTGCAAGAAGCCGCCAGAGCTGCCAATCTGCAAGAAGCCGCCAGAGCTGCCAATCTGTAAAAAGCCGCCAGAGCTGCCAGTCTGCATGGAGCAGCCAGAGCCGTCAGTCAGTATGGAGCAGCCAGAGCCGCCAGTCAGCATGGAGCAGCCAGAGCCGCCAGTCAGCATGGAGCAGCCAGATCTGTCAGTCTGCCAGGATCCGCCAGTCAGCCAGACTCTTCCAGATCCGCCAGTCAGCCAGACTCTTCCAGATCCGCCAGTCAGCCAGACTCTTCCAGATCCGCCAGTCAGCCAGACTCTTTCAGATCCGCCAGTCAGCCAGGATCCGCCGGTCAGCCAGGATCCGCCAGTCAGCCAGGATCCGCCAGTCAGCCAGGATCCGCCAGTCAGCCAGGATCCGCCAGTCAGCCAGGATCCGCCAGTCAGCCAGACTCTTCCAGATCTGCCAGTCAGCCAGACTCTTCCAGATCCGCCAGTATCCGCCAGTCAGCCAGGATCCGCCAGTCAGCCAGACTCTTCCAGATCTGCCAGTCAGCCAGACTCTTCCAGATCCGCCAGTCAGCCAGGATCCGCCAGTCAGCCAGGATCCGCCAGTCAGCCAGACCCTTCCAGATCTGCCAGTCAGCCAGACTCTTCCAGATCGTCCAGTCAGCCAGACTCTTCCAGATCCGCCAGCCAGCCAGGATCTGCCAGATCCAACTACCTGCCTGAGCTTCCTCTCAGTCCCGAGCTGCCCCTCAGTCCCGAGCTGCCCCTCAGTCCCGAGCTGCCCCTCAGTCCAGTGGGGTTCTGGGTGAGGACTACTAGGCCATGGTCGGCGGCGAGGGTCGACTATCCAAGGACGCGAGGAGGAGGGACTAAGACTTTGATAGAGTGGGGTCCACGTCCCGCGCCGGAGCCGCCACCATGGACAGATGCCCACCCGGACCCTCCCCTATAGTTTTTGGTGTGCGTCCGGGAGTCCGCACCTTTGAGGGGGGGGGGGGGGTTCTATCACGTCCTGGTCGAAGTATTTTGTGTTTGTCTTCATTTATTTGGTCAGGCCAGGGTGTGGCATGGGTTTTTGTATGTGGTGTGTTTGTATTGGGATTGTAGCTTAGTGGGGTGTTCTAGTTAAGTCTATGGCTGTCTGAAGTGGTTCTCAATCAGAGGCAGGTGTTTATCGTTGTCTCTGATTGGGAACCATATTTAGGCAGCCATATTCTTTGAGTGTTTCGTGGGTGATTGTCCTTAGTGTCCTGATGTCCTTGTTCTGTGTTTATTTTACACTAGTATAGGCTGTTTCGGTTTTCGTTACATTCTTTGTTTTGTAGTGTTTAATTGATTTGTGTTTTACGTTTGTTTATTAACCATGGATCGCAATCTACACGCCACATTTTGGTCTGACTCTCCTTCCCACCTAGAAAGCCGTAACACCCATGGTGTTTATACTTGCGTACTATTGTTTGTACAGATGAACGTGGTACCTTCAGGCATTTGGAAATTGCTCCCAAGGATGAACCAGACTTGTGGAGGTCTACCATTTTTTTTCTGAGGTCTTGGCTGATTTCTTTGGATTTTCCCATGATGTCAAGCAAAGAGGCACTGAGTTTGAAGGTAGGTCTTGAAATACATCCACAGGTACACCTCCAATTGACTCAAATTATGTCAATTAGCCTATTAGAAGCTTCTAAAGATATGACATCATTTTCTGGAATTTTCCAAGCTGTGTAAAGGCACGGTCAACTTGATGTAGGTAAACTTCTGACCCACTGGAATTGTGATACTGTGAATTATAAGTGAAATAATCTGTCTCCAAACAATTATTGGAAAAATGACTTATGTGATGCACAAAGTAGATGTCCTAACCGACTTGCCAAAACTATAGTTTGTTAATAATTTGTGGTTGAAAAACAAGTTTTAATGACTCCAACCTATGTAATCTTCCGACTTCAACTGTAGCAATACACATCAATTAGCATGAAAAGTCAGTTATCCAGTTAACAAGCAAATGCATCGGGCATATTATTTGTCAGTTTCCATTGAGAGAGACAATTCCAGTTTGTTAAGAGTGGACAATAACAGCTTAATTGAGCATGATCAAGAGTACCATTACCATGATCTAAAATATTATAGTGTAGAAGTCTGCATATACAATAGGATGAGGAATGTAGCCTAACTATCCTTTATGCAGTAGAATTGGCAAGGTGTGGTGGGTGGATTTGATTTAACTCTATATCCCCATCTTGATGGGCACTGCAACAGTAGCAGTCTATGCCCTATTTTCTGCTGCGCCATGCTAGCTGTCTGTGCCTGACAACCGCTCGACCGACCATTGCATTCCCTTCCTGGTACATTGCTGAGCTGTTGCAGAAAAGTTGCACACTGAACACACCGTCTATCTAGGTCAAAGTTAAACTAAGCTTAGCTTTCAGAGGAGATGACAGTGGATGCTGACACAGACGTGACATGCTGTGGGTTGAGGATGGAAGTGCTGACAGGACATGATGATGACCCATTGGGCAAGACAGCACAGACAGATCTGGGACCAGGTTGGGCAAGATAGCATAAAACAATCTGGAACTCGGTTGGATAACCACTACTCACCAAAGACAAAGTTGTCTGGTCTGAAGAGCTGGCCGAAGGGCCCTGAGCGGACAGAGTCCATGGTGCCTGGCTCCAGATCCACCAGGATGGCCCGGGGGACAAACTTGTTACCTGTGGGGGGGGGGGGAGAGAGGCAGGGACATCAGGTTTAGGGAGGGAAGGAGGATGGGCTCTCCCTCTCGCTTTCTCTCACTCACTCAGCCTCTCTTGCAGACTGCAGCACAGAAAAACTGCTAGCTCCAGTCCAAGGAGGCTGAGGTAAGCTGAATTCATTCAGACCAAGATGGCATCTCCCAGTAGACATGACACATTTTCTCTCTTATCGTCATATCATCTTATCATGCTGCTATGCGCATTTCTCTATGAGTAGATATTCAATCAGAGCCACGTTAACAAGAGAGGTCAATAGTGCTTAGCATTGCACGCACAGGAAATAGGATCGGTGCTAAGTACAGGACATTTAGGCTACTATAGGCCCCGGAATCTGCAGTCTGGCTGGTTTGCCATAGGAGACTGACTGTTCCGTATGAGAGAGAGAGACAGAGACAACGGTTGGGATTCTGCATGGCCATGACCTTCAAATGCCTGGGCAATAAAATAAAATAAAAATCAGACCAACGCAGACAGAAGGCAAGCGTTAGGGTTGGGTTGGTTTTACAGAGACTGCACTCACTGCAGATATATACATGCCAACCCTCCGCGACGGGCTCTTAAGAGACGGAGAGAGAGCCAGAGAGAGAAAGAGATGATGCTGCAGAGAGAGGTGATACAGGGAGAGAAAGAGAGAGACCGGGAGGGAGGGAGGGAGAGAGATTGACAGGTCAATGCTGCTGTCCTCATTTCCCCTGCCCTGCCACAGGGCCCACTGCACCCAGACAGATATTATGGTCACAATGTCACGTTCTCAATTTAAAATTTGGCCTACAGTGCATGAGTTTGCAAGTCAAAAAAGGTCTGCAATTTTCATCACCAGGGAATATCGTTTTTATTCTGAGTTTATTTAGGGCAAGGCCAAAGCACACTGAGTGTACAAAACATTAGGAACACCTTCCTAATATTGAGGTGCACCCCTTTTGCCCTCAGAACAGACACAATTTGTTAGGGCATGGACTTGACAAGGTGTTAAAAACATTCCACAGGGATGCTGGCCCATGTTGACTCCAATGCTTCCCATAGTTGTGTCAAGTTGGCTGGATGTACTCTGGGTGGTGGACCATTCTTGATACACACATAGGAAACTGTTGAGCGTGAAAACCCAGCAGCGTTGCCGTTTTTGACACACTCAAATCAGTGCGCCTGGCACCTACTACCATATCAAAAAGCACTTAAATAGTCAAAGGCACTTAAATATGTTGTCTTGCTCAATCACCCTTTGAAAGGCACACACACACACACAATCAATATCTCAACTGTCTCAAGACTTAAAAATCCTTCTTTAACCTGTCTCCTCCTGTTCATCTACACCGATTGACTGGATTTAACAAGTGACTTCAAGGATTTAACAAGTAACTTCAATAAGGGATCACAGCTTTCACCTGGAAAGAGCTGGTGCTTCTAATGTTTTGTACACTCAGTTTATGGTTGATTATTTTCTTGGACCTGTTGTTTAGATGCATGCAGAGATGACTTAAAGACCAATCTAGATAGTAAATTGAGATGTATTTACCTGATGCTTCATTGTAGTACACGTTAATCCTCTCCAGCTGCAGGTCACTGTCACCTTGGTAACTGCCGGAGGGGTCGATGCCATGTTCGTCACTTATCACCTCCCAGAACTAAAAATGGGACAGAGAATAGGTCATGCAAACGTGATGCTTCATAGTTTGACCTAAGAGATCTGGCTATAACCTGATCAAGACATGGAAAAGTACTGGACGGTCGTTGTGCGTAGTCTATCGCTATGGCGCAGCTCCTTTTGGCGACGGCATGACGCGCCAGCCCCGCAGGTGCGCGACATCACTGCAGACCCTTTGGCTCCTAGCCCAAGTCCAAAAGCAACACACCCATAATCAACCTAATGGCATCTTATAGTTGTGAATAAATGAAACACTAATTTCCACGAGACATTCGTCCAAAAACATGACCACAAAATATTGGATGGCTGATTTTGTTCTCTTGGAAAATGTAGTGCGATTCATGTTGGGACAAAATTGTAAACATCTAACAAAAAAAAAGGATTGCTCTATAATAACCTCTGCGTCTAGACAAATATACACATAACACCTACCTTCGCACCAATCTGGTTTCCACATTGCCCGGCCTGGATATGAACAATCTCCCTCATGATGATGCCTTTTGGGTGCACGCAGATAGCAGCCTTTTGTCTCAACTAACAACAGTGCCCTCAACCTGGTTGCGACCACTGTGTTACTCGCCTCTCAGCAGTTGTTACATTCTTATGGCGATCGGGTAAACCAAGGGAGACTCATCATGTTGATGCTGATTGGGTGACGTCACACCTGTGCTGCAGCCCAACTTTGTGCACCAGCCTATCAGCGGGCACCGGTTTGATGCAGTGGACGGGATGAGGATCCTGCTGCATCACTCTCCATGACATCACCCTGTCCCGGGCCAAAATGCGGGTTGTTGCCAAGCACTTTTAATCTAATACGTGGCGCATAGGCCTAACTATTAGTTTTTCAAGTTAAGGAAACACAGCCTAATCGTCGATAAATACGCCCCCTTTCAATATAACCAAGGCATCGTCCATGTACCTTGCAGTCCTGAATCTACTTCAGGTGTAGCCTATATTTTGTCCACTAGAGGTCAGTTTGGAGCTTTGCAACTATACCGTCCACAATGTTCCCATCAAAGACAGGTTACTTATTTGTTCTTACTCATCACTTGTTTATCAGAGACAGGAAAAGCCTTCACCTAGGAGCACGTATGACATCATACAACAGGAAGTGGTTAAAGTATTCCAAGCTGAAAAATCTATTGGCAGCATGAGTGAGTTATTTTGGTTAGCTAGTATGGTCTTAAAATATAAAGATCAAATCAAATTTTATTGCTGACATAAAAAAAAAAGTGTATCAGATGTTGTGGTTGTAGTGAAGTGCTAATCAATACAACTAATTACTGAATCATATTTAGGAGATGACTTTCCAGCACAGCAGTACACCAACATGAATCCACAATTCATTAAGAATGTGAATATTGACAACTGATTCATTACATACAGAATAGACACACTTTATGCCCTTGTCATTATCTTGGGTTAGAGAGGACATCAAGTGGTAAAAAAAAAAAAAAAACCTTGCACAAAAACACCAAGATTCAAGAGGTAGCTTGAAAATTGTCTGCAGACCAATTAACTCAACCAAGACCCAGAATGCATCATTGATCAATAAATAGTGAAGTTTATTACGACACGTATGGCTTATATACAAATGCATTATTCAAGTTAAAATAAAGGGAAAATTCAACTGGTAAAAATCCATGTTTTTACATTCATTCATTCATTCATTCCAATCATGCAAAAACAAAGTGTTATATCAGGATTATTTCTCATTTCCGCAACAGTTTGGCTGCAGTGGGGACAATTTAGGATGAGGGGAGCCATTTGATCAGTTGAGAACCATTTCCAGACTACTGTATCACAGCACAACCTATCAATGCACAGCAAATCAAAGTTAGTTTACATATCAGTCTGCTTTTCCATCTCCAAATGCATTTTCTTTACCACTGTATACTCAATGTATTATATTGTCCATCTACTTGTACCATTTTAGTGTAGCCACTTTCCAAGCCATCACCCCACTCTACCCATAGAAATAGAATGTGTCATTATACTTCTGACCAAGCATACACCATCGCTGGTGCGGACGATGCTGTCACATATGAAATCGGAGACTAATGTGAGGTTGTAATGTGTTGTGACATTTTAAGACAAGAGCGGTTGCAGTTCAAGAAATGTGGGGTCGAGAAGTATTGCTACAGCTGCAGACAATATACTCTTAACATTTGTACGATTGACCTCTGTTGTTCCAGTGTCAATAGACTATCGTGCGTTCGTAACACCGTCCTCACATCACAGCTAACCAAATGTACTAATCTGACGGGAGTACAGGAGACATTATGGTTTGAGCCGTGAAGTCTATTAGATGTTAAAAGAAGCTAAGAGGCTCATATAGGGGTGTAATGAAGTTTTACTTGATTCACATATCCTTTCTCTACCGTGCTTGAATTTTCCGAACAAGGTGGATGTAGTATTAGGAATGAAGACCACAGCAACAAGTATATCTTCTTTAACAGTGTGCTTATTTACCAGGAAATAACCAGAGAATATACGGAAAGTAGGTTGTTACACTTTTAGTATTTACATAGTCATTTTTATATCCACAGAACTACATGACAGTGTGTGTTGTGATGACTACTTTATGATTAGTGTACAGTTGAGTGATCAGTGGCTGCTATTGCATGATATTTTGGTCACCTCCAAAGCCATTGTATTTTCCATTTTAAATAGATATTAAACACACTGTAAAAGACAGGACTCCATGGCATTTGAAAAGGACAATACGTCAAAGATTTTTGAAAAGAAAGAAGCTCTACATCACAACAAGTGATGTTGTATTTGTAAAACAGTGGCCTACCAACACAATCTGATGCAATTGCCTAACCAGTGAACTGACAGCCACCATTTTGTTTGTCCGGTATGTACTATTGTCAATAGTCAGTCATTCACAGGCGTTGGTAAATCATGACGTTGACACTAGACATTTGGGTTTTTCAAAAGAAAAAGAAAGCTCTTCATACATTTTTGTTTTAATTAAAATAATCAGAGACATTTGTTGTAGCTTTTCTAATAATGACGACAACATTTCACTATCATGTCTGTATTGATTACAATGAAAGTAATTCAAGTAAATGGTAGTTAAGTTTTGAAGAAAAAAAAAAGAAAAAAAGGGATAAGCCTACATTTCAAAACGTAACAGAATTTGAGTCAATATCACAAATATAAATGTTGCATACTTTGGTGAAGTTTAAATATTTCTGGTATATTATTTGGGAAATATACTTCAAATATTTTTACATCACCAAATATGCTAATTACATGTAGAAAACACACACACAAGATGGTGGCAATGACAGATGTATTTGTAATGAAGACAAAATCCTTTTGTCATTCATGTGTCCATTTCAGAGATAGCTCTTGTGATTTTTTTAGGTAACATTTGAACATCACCTCCCCGTTTCATGGAAAAGTTCACATTTTTGTTTACATGCTCAGTCCCCGTAGCGAAGATTAAAGTGCCACTTACATTCACACAAATAATGTTAACAGTGCCGCCTATCTTTATACACTAAGGACACCCCCCCCCCGTGAAATAATGGCAATATTTTTTTTGGTTTTTGTGATCAAGCGCAACATCAGTAGCACAACAACAAACTAAGCAATTTGACCTAGAGTATCACATTAACAAGATCCAATTGCCTACAGTACAATTCATTAACGTTTTTTTAAGAGTGGAAACAAATGTCCCATGAAACATTTGATATAGTCTGTAAATTCTCAAATGTTTCACTTACAGGACCGCAACGTCAACAAGCACAACATAGTCCTAAAGGACCATCAGACCTCTCACTTCTACCATGGCACCGGTACAGCTCTCCTTCTCTCAACATAAACAGTCCATAGTCCTAATAAAAGTATGAACATGTCTCTTCAGTTGGCAACATTCTCTTTCTCTAGTACCTCTTCATACACCCATACTTGTATAACACTAAGGACTGAAGTCTTCAGATGTTTCGCTTGTCATTTTTAATTCATTGCATCATACATGAAAACACCTCCAATACTTGGGGCCAAACTTTTATTGCCCTTTTTTTTCTTCATATTTGGCAAATTGCTCTTTTCCCTACACAGATTCCATTCAGTTTCTGACAACAAAAACAATTGGGTGACTAAACTCAGTTTAGATATCTGGCACTGTTGACATTTAAAATTCTGCATCGTAATCCTAAAGTATTTTTTTTCTACATAAGGCAAATGTACATCAAACACATTGGGCGTACATCTAAGTCTGCAATTGAGGCAAATGTACAGTCAAATGGTTTTTAGTGGTACGTATAGCATCTCCAACTAAGCATTGGGATAAAGTGTCAGAGGAAGTCAAAGGGAGTTTTGGCTGGCAGTATCTCAGTCTAAAATGACATATACAGATTCCTCCAACAACAACTATGTAAAACGCTGATGATGTCAGTTATTTACAGTTCCGCACTGTGGCAGAGTAACCACTCATTACTTTCACCGCAGCACGGTCCCCCTGTCCTGTTTTCTGGCTGTTCCCAGTAAAAAGGTGTCAGAGACACACTCGTCCCCATATCAAGCTGTTCCCTCTCCTGTCTGTCACTGGCATTCTCCCTACAGAGCAGCCAAAATGTCTGAGGCCTGATCAGCCAGTTAGTGACTCCATACATGTGACCTGGATGACCAGGACTTCTTCTTCCGCGAGGGAGTGGCACACCTCCTTGTTCCAGAGGTAGAGCCTTGGATCATGACGACGCCACCCCGTTGATGACGCGGTTTTCTGAGATCGTACAGTCCATTATAGGGAGGATTCCCGAGTCTATGGGGGAGGAGATGGTACAGTCCATTATTGTGGAAGCGGTGGCCGCCTCTGTGGTCTCAGAGTCTGTTACGTTGGGGTGCTGAGAGTCTATGACAAGCGGAATGGTAGAGTCCAATGAAAGGGGTTGAACAATGTCTGTGATGGGGTGAGTGGTAGAGTCCACAGTGGGGCTGTGAACAGTGTCCATGACAGGGGGAATGGAAGAGTCCACTGTTGTGGGGATATGACCTGAGTCATTGGGTGGTGGTGGTAGTGGGCGGATGGGGGGATGAACAGGGGAAAGAGCTACGGCAGGGTAAGTGGGAGAGACAATAACATTATTAACACATGGGGATGAAGAGTCCAACTCTGGAGTATGGACAGAGTCTATGAGAAGGGGAATGGTACAGGCTGATGTAGGGGGAGGAGGGGCGGGGAGTTTGTCATCTAGAGAGTATATGATCGGGTCTGTGGTTATGTGGTCAGCAGAATCAATAGGAGTCGTACAGTCCGCCATGGGGGGAGGGAGAAAAATGTCACTGATGACAGGACCAGGGGAGGGTGTTGGAGAGGGGGTAGAAGGTCAAGTACAGGGGGAGTGGCAGAGTCCAATGTAGGGGTGGTTTCTATGACAGGGGGAGTGGTAGAGTCCAATGTAGGGGTGGTTTCTATGACAGGGGGAATGGTAGAGTCCAATGAAGAGGTGGTTTCTATGACAGGGGGAGAGTCCAATGTGGAGGTAGGGGGAGTTTCAATTACTTCTGGAGCATCCAATGAAGTGGGGGTGGATTCTATAACAGGTGGAGTGGAAGGATCCACTACGGAACTAGGAGTGGAAGGGTACAATGCGGAGGTAGGGGTTGAATCAAGTACAGGCGGAATGGTTGATTCCAATGAAGAGATGGGAAGAGTTTCAGTGACAGGGGAAATGGTGTTGACCAAGACGGATGTATGGGTATCTTCTGTGAGGGGGTCAGTGGTAATGTCTTTAGTAGGGGAGGGAGCTGTCTCATCAACATTGAAAGTGGATGAAGGGGCAACAGAATTAATGAGGGGTATATCAGTGGAGTCTTCAGTGGATTTGCCATCAGACTCATGCTGGTGTGACATTAACGTCCTAGTGGAGGGCGCCGAAATATCAATAACCGATGGTGCTGCGCGGTCAACAGCGGAGGACGCCGTGAACTCCATTGTGGAGACGGCGGTGGCGGCCGCCTCGTGCAGCGGCGTGTCATGGACCCGGGTGTAGTCCCTGTTGCTCTCCACCTGGGCCAGGAGGAGGCGCTGTTCGCCAGGCCTCCTGGGGGGCAGCAGGGGCTGGCGGGTGTAACACTCCCCGTCGGCCAGGGTCTCGGGCAGGGGCTGGTAGCGCGTCTCGGGGAGGAGGAGAATGCAGATGATGCAGATGAGGGTGCAACAGGCGAAGATGATGTGGTGAAGGAAGTAGCCCTTCTGGTTGTGGAGTTCCATGATGGGGGCGGTCAGCATGCCGAAGCCAGCGCTGGCGAGCACCAGGCCCAGACCCCCACCCCTACGGAGAGAGACAAAGACCATCAGTTAGGAAGTCACTATCTCTGAAGAACATGACTATACCCAATCCCAAACCAACCTCCAAGCCCTACCGTCTTTAAACCATATCCATCCTGTAGAAAAGGTCTGCCCTGAAACCTCTGCCATTTCCAGTGCAATGTTCTGCTTTGTTACATTCCAAGTCCGTTCCATTTCAATGCTTTCTTTTATATTCACATTCAATAGCACATTCCAGCCCCTACTATTCTCATTTCCTTATGCAGACACACGTGGTCTGTGTTATTGACATGTCCTTGCCATTTTACGCCCACAGCAGCAGAGACTGCTGCAATACCATGTAACAGCAGTCTGCCAAGGCAGTACCCTCATTTCTCTCCCGTCTGCTCCATTACTGGCCACCAGGTGGCGATCCACAGTCACTCTTCAGGCAGCACAGTGCACCATATCTTACATAACACAACATCATGATGATGATGATCCAAAGCTGTGTCAGTTTGTCAAGCGAGGGAAAGGCTAATTCAAAACCAGGCTGATCTGTGAAAGAGACCTCTGTCTCGGCCTGACTCCCTGTCAAAATAAAAGGTTAAATTAATTAATAATAATATAAAAAAATATGGATATTGAACAACACCTTTTATGGTTGTGCATATAACAAGAGATCCATGATCACACACTCATTTTAAGTGCTTATAGCAGGGTAGTAATATTCAGGTGATATCCTGGCAGGTCAGACACACTGAATCATGAACCTCTCTATTGAGATCAAAGACTGCGACTACATTCCATTATGATATAGTGCGCATCATAAAACAGGGTATTTTCCCTTCACACTACATGATGACAGCAACCTTCAAACCTCTTTATCTTTCTCCAATTACAGATGTGTATACGGTATGTTTTTCATAGCTCGACAGAGTGAATGTTCTGTAAAATGTTATAAAATTAACCAGACACTTGACCCGACCCATCTCTGAATGAAAGGGGAAGAAAATGGAACCCTGTTTTTGCTTTCCATGAAGCTTTCTCCTCATCCCTGGCCTGCACATATCCTGACTGACAGCCCCCTCTGAAACCTATCCCTCCCCTCTCCCTCGGCCCCTCTCTGTGGTATGCTCCAGTGGTCCGTTCCCAGCGCGTGGGTGGGCTTACCTGATGACGGTGGGCGTGATCTCAGCGCAGAAGAAGATGCTCAAGTTGCTGACAGCGTGGGAGGAGAACATGCCGATGATGGAGAAGGCGATGGAGAAGTTCTTATTCAGCGTATCCGAGCGCTCTGCACAGACAGACGGCAACATACGAGTCAGCCATTAAACACGACTCACTATTAAGTTGAGGTTTGTGTATCCGAGTACTCTGCATAGCAAGAGAGCAAACATAACAATTATCCAGCCATCATACAGAGAGAATACATTCTAATGTACTGTAGAAAAGGGGAGATTAACTCAAAAAGAAAAATACTATATCTAACCCTGAATGAATGCTTCTCATATTAGAAGGCTCAGTGCACTGATGAACAGTATCTAATACATTCTCAAAGAGCAGGTTGTTATTAAAGTAGTAAGATGATCCTATTAAAATGTACTTAGACTGTTACATAATTCCCATGCGTGTGTTGGACAACATACAGGATGCTCAACATCACCCTGACCATGTTATCCATTTAACTAAACTAGCCATGAAGGATTACCCTGACGTTGATCTGTCTGATCCTCAGCTAAACAGCAGCAAAACAATCCTAGAACTAACTCACACGGGGCTGCTGAACGAGACATGTTCAAAATTGACAGACAATCATCTGAAAGTGGTCTCAGTATCAGTTTGTTGCTGAACGAGACATGTTTGAAGTTGCCAGAAGAGCATCTGAAACTGGTCTCGGATGAGTTTGTTGCTGAATGAGACATGTTTAAGTTGCCCTAAGCGGATAATCTGAGGCAGAACTCAGATCAGTTTGCTGCTCCTCTCTAATCCTCTGGCTGTCAGACAACAGGCCAAGCTAATTCTGCTGCCAGGTGGAGGACTAGGGATGGAGAGAACGGAAAGAAGAGAGGAGCTAGATAAACACACGGGAAGAAGAGGGCAAGAGGCTACTTAGGTTAGCTAGGGTCAATGAGACTGAGCCAAACAGAGAGGATCATCAGAACAAAGCAAGGATCGGGAAGTGAAACACAGACAGGAAGACTTCTAATAGTTGCAAGAAGTTACATGAAGAACAGGCAAGATCAAAAAAAGTTATGATGAACGATGGCGATAAAACCATATAACGTACTATAATACCATGCAGTAGTCTGGTTATTACACAGTCAACGTCAGGTTTATTTGTTATAATGGACTGTTGTACTACCAAGTTGCACGACTAGCCTACTGCTGGTTCCATGTGTTAGCTGTAATGTTTCACTGAAGGACAAGCAGGCTGGATCTGAACGTGTGTTTATGCAGTAAACAGAATGCAGCTAGATTGTCCTTGAGAGATGTATTCATTCCTCGATGCCTACGGGCGTTCTGAGCCCCATGGTGCCTGTGTTTGAACTGTCACTCAGTCGGCAAACAGAAACGGCACGCCACGGTTTGCGCTAACGGGATCTGACTGAACTCTGCAATGAGTTTGAGTTTGTTGTTCTTAGGGAGTGGGTGGGAGAGTGGGAGTGATTGGGAGAAGGGGAGCGATAGGACAAGTCACAGTATTTAGGTCGCAGTGATGGTGAAATACCAACCTTTGCTTTAAACCCCCTCCATTGCACAACAAAACACACTGCAAAGCACCCTCGTCTTTCTGCTACTATGCTGGAACACTGACATTTTCTTAGTGTCCTCCAATCTTACACAAATGTCAGAGTTCCTCCAGTCTTTGTCTAATCACATCAAAGAAATCACGTGAAGACATCTGCAGCTAGCCAGCGATCATAATGTGTTTCTAACGGCTTGAACCACATTTAAGACAGTAGATTGGTTATCCATTTATTGTGGAATTCTCTCATCTGCCTAGGACCTTGTTGTTGTTTTTGTTTTTAATCGAGCAGTTGCAGTATTTCCAGTAAGCGGATTATAAAATGGAGTAAACAGTTAAGATCCAGAATGATGGGCTATTGATTAGTTAAGAGTGTAGGGTCGAGCAACTGCAAGCAGGGAAATATGGGCTGAGTTCCCACAAGAATGAAGAGAGAAATCGATGGTTGTACTGTACCTATATTCAGATGTACACTGTATTTCCCCAGTACTATAGGAGCCATAGGGAGAGAGAGGAAAACAGAAACAGGTTAATATGTAGTCAAATGATCACACACACACACAGATTTCCAGTCACAAAACACACACTGGTTACACCATAGCAATAAGACAATATGTTTGCTATTTGAACGATCTCAAGGTGTATTTTGTAGGTCTAGGTTAAATATATGTTCCCTCAACATTTGTGACTCTAAAAAAAAAGGACTAGGTACTGTAAAATTTCGGACAACAGCCGTCCTTGTTACACAGTAAAGAGGCCACCTCCCACAGGCCTACATTCAAACATCATCATCAAAACAACTATATTGTAGCTAACTATAAAGACTATTTCACCTCCACCCCCAGGAGGTCAGGGCCCCCTGAGCACATGACCTGCGTGCTCGGCCGTCAGTAATTTGGTGACGATTAGGCCTACCAGCTGGCTAGACTACCTTACCTAGCAATGTTAGCTGACACTGGCTAATTGATTGCCTGACATAAGAGGAAAACTACTGATGTACTACCAAAGTTTCGAAATGTGGGTTCTACTTTTCTAACTCTCAACAGAAAAAAAAAATGTTTTTTGGTCAGGGGCCCCCTAGTGTCCACAGGGCCCTACACGCAGTGCATAGTTGGCGTATAGGAAGAGGCAGTTGTGTGTGTGTGTGTGTGCGCACTATACCATTGCGTATTATACTGTAGGCTACTCACAGTTGAGCAGGCCTAGCTGAAGCAGTGATGCCAGTGCAGTGATTATCATGAACATGAGCAGGCCACCCCTCCTCCCCATCAGGGACACTGCCGGGCACAGTGCAATGCATGATGCCACTGCGATGCCCGCCATGGTGTAGTAGTCAGCGTAGAAGTTGTGGAACATGGTGGACTCGTGGGTCTCGTGGTGGTCCATCATACTGCGGGCAAAGCAATGGTGGATCCCATAGCCCGTCAGTCTGGATATAGCGAGAGAGAGAAAAGTGTATCAAGAAAGACAACTAATGAAAACAGGGATAATGGGTGTGTGGTAGTGCAAGAGAGGGAGAAAGAAGTAAGGAGATTAGTGTACAGAGCACAGAGTGAAAGAAAGAGGGATATTAGGAGAGAGGACAAAGAGTTCAGAAGATGAAGGGAAAAAAAAAAGAAAAAAAGAGGAAAGTGTATTTCTATGAAACAAAACTAAAAGCACACAAACCCTCTTGCTCGTCTCCAGTTGTCTCATAAGAACACAGCTCATGAAAAATGTATGGTCAGACTACAGCCAGGGACACTGTGCACTGAAATAGCCTGGGCTATGTCTAAGTCTGTCTACAAATGACTGGGTTACGTGAGTGAGGAGAGGTGAAGCTCGTTCTGAAGGCCAACGGACAGAAAAACCGGCGGACAGACAAATGGACAGAGGCAGGACTGCAAACAGCACAGAGACAGGAAGACAGAGGGATGGACAGACTGATGGATAGACAGACAGGCCTGCTAAAAGCAGACGGCCACTGCATCGAGCTGACCGGTCAATAGTCCCATAATCACGGCACACCGGTTTATAGGTAGTTTCAGGAGCCAATGCTAACGAGTGTTACCACAATGACTGGAAGTCTACAGGAACAGCCAGCATGCTAGCTGTTATGCTAGCTGTTCCCATAGACTTCCAGTCATTGCGCTATAGCAATTGAGCAAATGGAAGTGAGAAACGTCCTTCAAACTGAACGCAGAGACAAACATGTTATCCACAAGTTCATCTGACTCTGGGGAAGTAGACAAAGGGCCTCATTGCCAAAATCCAGAAGTATCGCTTAAACACCCAGAGTCATCTGACTGGCAGCTGCATCATGGACACACGCACATAACACTACATAAACTCACACACACACAAAGATTCTTACGAGTTCACGCAGAGGACCACAATGTTTTTCCACAGGTTCCTTGTCCCCACCATCTTCACAATACATGTCCTTTTGGGCTTCTTCTGAAGAGCTTTCTGCAACTCTGAAACAACGTAGAGAAATCAGGTAAATATGACCACAATGCATTCATCTACAGGCTGTACACAGCGAACAAAAGGGCTCCATCTGAGGATAAGAGTGAGGATAAGAGACTAAGGAGGATAAGAGACTAAGGACTAAGAGACAAAGGACTAAGAGACAAAGGACACCTTCAGCTGCAAACTGTGATTCATACCAATACATTTCATCACTTATCTCTGTTAGAAAACAGGAATGACAGGGGGAAAGAGTGAGTGGGGAGGAACAAGTGAGTGAATGAATGAACAATTGAAAGAGGAATGTTTTCAGAAGACAATGCCCCAGGACAGCGCAGATCATAGCATGGGGCATGGATGTTTGGAAGTACGAGGTGTTGCTATGAAAACAAACCTCCGCTTTGGTCATGTGCACACACACATACATGTATGCACGTGACGGGTAACATTGCTTCTACACCTGCATTGCTTGCTGTTTGGGGTTTTAGGCTGGGTTTCTGTACAGCACTTTGAGATATCAGCTGATGTAAGAAAGGCTTTATAAATACATTTGATTACAAGTTTTTACTCAAAGTTGCTCTCTATACAATCATGGGGCTCTGAAGTCATCCTCTGGCCTAGCGGCATAGCCATAATCCCTTGCATAAAATTGGCCCGCAAATGGCAGGCCCTTTTCAGGGGTTAGTTATGTTACATTCAGTAGGCTACATAATGTGTGTGTTATCTAATCTTTATTTGGACAGGGAAGATATGACACCTAGGTCTCTTTTCGAAATGCGCCCTGTATAATAGAATATAAAACATACCGTACCAGACAAAAGTTTGGACACACCTACTCATTCAAGGTTTTTCCTTGAACTATTTTCTACATCATAGAAAGAAATAACACATATGGAATCATGTAGTAACCAAAATAAAAAGTGTTCAATGAAAATATGTTTTATATTTATGATTCTTCCAAAGTAGCCACCCTTCACCTTGGTGACAGCTTTGCACACTCTTGACTTTCTCTTAACCAGCTTCATGAGGTAGTCACCTGGAATGCATTTCAATTAACAGATTTTACTTTTAACAAGGAACTTTGTAGAATTCTTTCCTTCCAAATGCATTTGAGCCAATCAGTTGTGTTGTGACAAGGTACGGTTGGTATACAGAAGATAGCCCTATTTAGTAAAAGACCAAGTCCATATTATGGCAAGAACAGCTCAAATAAAAGTGAAGAGAAACAACAGTCTATCAATACCTTAAGACGTGGAGGTCAGTCAACCTGTAAAAATGTTTAAGAACTTTGAACATTTCTTCGAGTGCAGTTGCAAAAACCATCAAGCGCTATGATGAAACTGGCTGTCAGGAGGACCACCACAGGAATGGAAGACCCAGAGTTACCTCTGCTGCAGAGGATACGTTCATTAGAGTTAACAGTACCTCAGAAATTGCAGCCCAAATAAATACTTCAGAGTTCAAGTAACAGAAACATCTCAACATCAACTGTTCAGAGGAGACTGCGTGAATCGGGCCTTCATGGTCAAATTGCTGTAAAGAAACAACTACTAAAGGACACCAATAAGAAGAGACTTGCTTGGGCCAAGAAACACAAGCAATGGACATTAGACTGGTGGAAATCTGTCCTTTGGTCTGATGAGTCCAAATTTTAGATTTTTCGTTCCAACCACCACCGTGTATTTTTGAGACTCACAGCAGGTGAACGGATAATCTCCGCATGTGCTTCCCACCGTGAAGCATGGAGGAGGTGGTGAGATGGTGGCTACCACAACATTCTGCAGCGATACACCATTCCATCTGGTTTGGGCTTAGTGGGACTATCATTTGTTTTTCAACAGGACAATGATCCGACACACCTCCAGGCGGTGTAAGGGCTATTTGACCAAGGAGAGTGATGGAGTGCTGCATCAGATGACCTGGCCTCCACAATCACACAACCTCAAACCAATTGAGATGGTTTGGGATAAGCTGGACTGCAGAGTCAAGGAAATGCTGCCAACAAGTGCTCAGCATATGTGGGAAAGCATTCCAGGTGAAACTGGTTGAGAATGCCAAGTGTGTGCAAAGCTTTCACCAAGGCAAAGGCTGGCTACTTTGAAGAATCTCAAATATATTTTCATTATTACATGATTCCATATGTGTTATTTCATAGTTTTGATGTCTCCACTATTATTCTACCATGTAGACAATCATAAAAATAAGAGTAGGTGACCTGGAAACTAATAAATAAAATAAATATATATATAAATAAGTAAACAAATACATAAATCAGTGCAGGCTCCTCAGAGAAGGAAGGAGAGGACCATCCTCCTCATTGATATGTAATATCAATAAAAATAATTAAACAAAGTTAGCCTTTTTAGATACAACTATACTAATGTCACCAAATAATTGATTAAAACACAGTTTTATCAATTAAGGTCTATGGTGACTTCAACAGCACTCACTGGGGTAGCATAATGGTGTAGCCAGAGGACAGCTAGCTTACATTCTCATCTGGCTACATTGACTTAAATATAAAACCAAGGAGGCTTGTAGGCCTCACCCCGTCATAGACCTACATGGTACTTATGACCAGTTCCGTAGGACGACCTCCAACCAATCAAAGCTTTTGCAGTATGAAGTGATATGTTGTCCATCCAATCATAGGATTAGGATCAGAGAATTTATCTAGTGTGTTTAATTGGGGTTGTGCTGCAGAGCATTATGGGGGGGGTTCTATGTGTTGAGAAGCTTAGGGAGCTGGGGATGTTATGTTTGTTCCTTGTATAAATAGGTTGAACTTCTTTTAATGAACATATACCGCCCCCCCACCTACCACCACCCCCGCATAGCTTGCTGGGTGACGTAGTCTAACTGTTATTAACACACACAACACATCTTCCTTCCTTTAAAAAGAAAACTACTTTTCTCTGTAACTACACGTCACATCACGTGTTTACTCAACCTGCATAACACGCAATTTTCAAGAACACACATTTCTTTCCCCCAATATATATTATATAAATATATATATATTTTTTTTTACATTGCTCTCATCACTTAAAAGGCAATGAACATATTCTGATGTATTTTCTTCCCAACTAAATATAGTCTGTCCAACAATACTCTATTGTGGCTCTTTCTTTTCACATAAACAAAACATTCAGTCCAGGTGCCCCTTTTGAAATTTTTTAAAGCAAATTCTCCATAAGCCTTTCAGGGGCTCTGACAGTCCTTTTTGGTTGTTCTGCTGAAGTGCTTCCTGAAACAGTTGGACAGCGTTGTCAGTCAGGGTGTTCTGACTGAATTGTCCATTTCTAAAGGCATTTGACGCTTCAGCAGTATCCTCCCGGTAATCCTCAGTCCCTTGAGTGAATGGCTGAAACCTTAGATCCACTCTGTTTCATCTCAGTTGTGATCCATGCTCCGTTTGGATCTCATAGGATCGCGGTGCAACTTCTCTGCACACACCCTTGCTCCATCCAGGTTCCTGTAGTGATGTCTCGGAGTCGTACATGATCTCAAGGTTTCAGTTCAGGTAAGTGTCTTGCACTTTTGTTGTGTCGCTGTTTTTGTTTGTCTTTCTGCTTCTCCTTCACAAGTTTGATTTTGCGAGCACCTCCGGGTGTTAGCAAGTCCTCATGGATGGGTAGGTTGGTTCTGATGCGACGTCCCATCAACATTTGTGCAGGTGAAAGTGCGCTGCGGTAGATCAGAGTTTAGGAAATCCCCCTTTCCATCGTGTGCCTTTTTCATCAGACCTTTGACAATTTTCACTGAACTCTCTGCTAAGTCGTTGTACCTTGGGTAGTTGGGGTGTTGTGTCGGATTCCCTAGTCGTTAGCGAACGATTGGAATTCGAAACTTGAGAACTGTGGGCCATTGTCCGAGTACAGTTCAGACGCAACGCCATGTCTTGAAAAGACTGATTTCAGGTAGGTGATTACAGCTTTGCTGGAGGTAGTTGTCAGTGTTGCTACTTCAGGGTAGTTTGAGTAGTAGTCGGTAACAACAATGTGACTTTTGCCATTCCAGTCAAAAAGGTCAACTTTGTAGTAGAGTCTGTTGGGTACTGGATGAGGCATTAGCGGCTCTGCTTGCTGCTTTGGCCTGTAGGGCAAACAGTTTACATGAAGCAGTGGTCTGGCTGATTTCCTGGTTCATTCTTGGCCAGTACATAACTTCTCATGCTCGTCGTTTGCATTTTTCCTCACCCAAGTGGCCCTCGTGTATTTTCTGTAGCATTTCTTTGCGTAGTGTCATGGTAATGACAATCTTGTTGCCTTTGAACACTATGTCAACCACAACGGTGAGCTCTGCTCTGGACATCCAGTAATCCTGTACTCTACTTTAACAGTTTTTCTGTGCGGGCCAACCTATCAGTGTTGTTTCTTTCAACTCTATCATCGTTTGGTCATTCTCTCGGAAGACACAGGAAGTGATGCTTCGATCATGTCGACGTAGGCTTGAATCTCAGTGTCGAAGCTCTCGTGTCAACTGCTCGAGAAAAGTGTTGGCTGCGAACATACCCGGGGTATGGATCATCTTCACATCATTCTTTGCAGTCTGATCAACATTCTCTGGATTCTCATTGGACAATCATTCAGTGGCTTAGACATGATTGACACCAATGGTTTGTGGTCGGTTTCTACTTCAAAGACCTGTCTGTAGACATATTGGTGAAACCTTTTGCACACGTATGTGCTCGCCAGTAGTTCTTTCCATTTGTGCATACCTCGTCTCTGCGCCTGTCAAGGCTCTGGACGCATAAGTGACGGGTTGCCATGTGTCGTCATACTGTTGCAGAAGGACTGCTCCCAGGCCAAACTGTGACGCGTCTGCAGAAATCCTTGTGCTTTTCTCTGGATCATAGAACCTGAGCAATGGCTCATCTGTGATGGTCTTTAGGTTTTTGAAGCAGTTTTCCTGTTCATGGGACCCTTCCCATTCGTTATTCCGTTCCAGGAGACATTAGCCATGTTGATGGCTAATGTTTTCCTTCGGTCTGGTTTGACTCCATCCTGTGAACGTCTCCCACGAAGGCAAGTAAGTGTTTTCACACCAAACTCACATTTGTCTATGTTTAGTTTTAGGTTGGCTTTCCGTGTCAGGTCCAGCACTTGTCTCACTCTCGTGTCGTGTTCTTTTGTGGACCCGCCGATGATGATGATGATGGTGTTCAACTCCTGGAATGTGCTCAAAGATCATGTGGATTGTCTTGTGGGAAACCTCTGCCGCTGAGAGAATCCCATATGGTAGATGAAGAAATGTGTACCTGCCCTCAGGTGTGTTGAATGTGCATAGCCTTGAGCTTGCATAGTCTAGCTTAATTTGCCAGAATCCTAATGAGGCATCAAGCTTACTGAACCACTTTGCTCCAGCAAACTGCGACATTATCTCTTCTCTGGTTGGCAACTTGAAATGCTCTCTCGATTGCTTTGTTGAGATCTCTCGGGTCTAGACATATCCTGAGATCGCCGTTCTTTTTCGCCACAATAACCAGTGAGCTTAACCCAGTCTGTAGGTTCATCCATTTTTGTGATGATGCCCATCTTTTCTATGCATCAAAGTTCCCCCTTGAGCTTTTTCCTCAGTGCAAATGGAACTTCTCTGCCTGCATGCACGCACAACTGGAGTCATTTTGTCATCAGTACCTTTGTGTTCTCCTGGTGAACATCCAAGACCCTCAAACACATCCTCAGCCAGTAGTGATTCTTGGTCATTTTCAGTCTGATGTCACTACATACATTTTTTAACAAATTGAGCTGTTCACATGCATTGATTCCTAGAATAGGCTGAACACTCATGATCAGCAACTGTGTTTTGAGCGGTTTTCCTTTGTGCTGTAAAGTTACTATGCAGCTTCCTTCGACTGGTATGTTCTCCCCAGTAACCTTAATTTTTGGTGTACTTTGCTCACTCACTTTGTGTTCATCCAGCGACAACCTGTGCTCCAGTATCAAGATTGAATGGTATTATAGTTTCATTCACAGTCAACGGCACAATCCACTCAGCTTTTAATGCATGGCATACTTCCACAGAATCAACAATGAAGAA
Organism: Oncorhynchus masou masou; assembly: GCF_036934945.1. Lineage (NCBI taxonomy): Eukaryota > Metazoa > Chordata > Actinopteri > Salmoniformes > Salmonidae > Oncorhynchus > Oncorhynchus masou. Next base: position 27,756,489 of record NC_088228.1, read on the forward strand.
TTATTCAATCTCCTCCTTGACTGTATGAACCTTTTTCCTTTGTAGTCTCAACTTTGCAGCATATTTTCTCCCCAGTTATTACATGATTTGCCATTTGCAGGGCAATTTTTTGGCTTGTGGATGAATCACAAGTAGTGTTTTGATTGCTCTATTTTGCTTGTTTTTGTTTTGTAAGGCTTTGTGTGTGTGGTGCTCCTCTCTTTTTATTACATGCACTGACATCATTCCTACACAGCTCTTTAGCTTGTGCTCTGGTGGTTTCAGCTGCTCGACATATATTTTCACTGCTTTATCCAAAGTTAAATCTTGCTCACGCAGCAATCTCTCCTTGAGTCCATTATCAAGTATGCCACAGACTATCCTGTCTTTCACTAGTGAGTCTTTCAGATGTTCAAATTCACACGTTTTGCTCAGTGTGTTCAGCTCAGCCAAATACTGGTCAAAACTGACTCCCTGTTTCTGATCAGAGTGAAACTTCCCTCTCAAACGTGACGTTCTGGATTGGTACAAAGTACTCCTCAAATTTAGCCATTCGCACAGTCAATGTCAAGTTTGCCTCTCTTGCTGAAAGCCATTGTAAAATGTCCAATGCATCCTCTCCAATAAAATGCAGAAAAATGGAAGCTTTCAATTTGTCATCATCTCCCCCTGCTCCACTGGCTGCTAGGTAGATATTGAATCTCTGCTTGAAACGTTTCCAATTGTCAGCTAAATTGGCTGTTAACTGCATAGGAGTAGGAGGACTAAGCCTATCCATGACGGAGAACAGGAACAGTGTCAATTTCTCTTATTTCAGTATGTTGCTCATCAACTTGCTCTTCAACAGATTCCAATGCAGCCTCGCTCTCGCTGCTGCCACTCTTGCTGCTGCGGCTCGTTGCCCTCGCTCTTGCAAGCTAGCATCTTCGACTACTCACGTCACTTGACTTGTGGTAGAATGTTACATTTTTCATCGCAGAAATTTGCAGAGTAACTCCTTTCTTTTCTCTGTCTCATCATAGGGACTACCAATCTGACACCATGTTATATTTGTTTCTTGTACAATGACAAACCGGGGCGTAGGTTTTAACAGACTTTAGCTACAAAACTCCTTGTTTAGCCACGCAAGGCATTCTTCAACCACCTACAGGTTAAATCAACCATAGCTGGTTAAGAAGGAGCCTTTCATCAAACCGCCTGATCATGTGGACCAAGGTCTGCGTATTCAAACTGCGCAACACCATGAGAAAGGAAGAAACAACATGGATATTCTTAAATGCTTATCGACACCACTGCGTTTTTGGCATGTAAGAATGGGCTTTTAGAGGACACGGCGAGCCGGAAAGTTCCGCTAACAATGGCAACCACAAGGAGCTTGCAGCGGTAATTGCACTGTACAATGCTTTTACTTGCTGAAAATATGGAACTTTCGACTGTCTTTTCTGGGATGTCGAAATCAATAAAGATCTCTTTTTAGGTAGCCTAGGCTGCTGCAACATTTATGAAATTAGTTTCTCTTGACTTGATAGCTTCCATCGTATCATCCATTAAAAGTGAGATTAAAGAGAGAGAGGCTGAGGCAGCACATTTCCTTCCCCCCCCCCCCCCGCACGTGTTTAAGTAGGCTTTCCACTTTCTTTCTGTATTTATGTAGCATAGGTGAGAACACAATCACTCCGGACAGACACAAGAAAAAAACTAATTTCATAAATGTTGCAGCAGCCCAGGCTACCTAAAAAGAGATCGGACATGCTGTATTTGATGAAAAAGAGACTATATTTCAGTCTGACCAACTGTAGGCTACAAATAATAGCAGCTGCATACAGACTAATGTGCCCTGTCCATCTGGTCAGGGTAAACAAAATTGGTAACGTGATGTATTTATAGTCCATTTGTGTGTCCGGAGAAAATGTGAATGGGAACAAATTTGGTTTATATTCAAACCCGGGCTGGCTCGGCTGGCTATATGTTTTCAATCCCAAATTATTAATTGGAATGAATTTATCAACATAGTCATGATGACAGATGTGAGTAAATGTTTTATTAGTTGCATGATAAAAGACATGCCTAAAACAAGCTCAGCCCTGTGAGTTATATTGTCTATCAGTTGTCTTTTTTTTAATCCGTTTTACCAGGTAAGTTGACTGAGAACATGTTCTCATTTGCAGCAATGACCTGGGGAATAGTTACAGGGGAGAGGAGGGGGATGAATGAGACAATTGTAAACTGGGGATTATTAGGTGACCGTGATGTTTTGAGGGCCAGATTGGGAATTTAGCCAGGACACTGGGGTTAACACCCCTACTCTTAAGTGCCATGGGATCTTTGACGACCTCAGAAAGTCAGGAAACCCGTTTAACGTCCCATCTGAAAGAGGGCACCCTACACAGCGCAGTGTCCCCAATCACTGCCCTGGGGCATTGGGATATTTTTTTTAGACCAGAGGAAAGAGTGCCTCCTACTGGCCCTCCAACAACACTTCCAGCAACATCTGGTCACCCATCCAGGAACTGACCAGGACCAACCCTGCTTAGCTTCAGAAGCAAGCCTGCAGTGGTATGCAGGGTGGTATGCAGCTATGTATTCACTATTATTCTACAATGTAGAAAAAGTAAAAAATAAAGAAAACCTTGAATGGGTAAGTATGCCCAAACTTTTGACTATTAATGAGCACACACACAACTCACCCAGAATAACAGTTACATTCAAAGGGGCATCTATACCATAACCTCTGTCAATACCATAGTTCTCTCTTGTCCACTGCAGGAATATGGCATTGCCTACAGTATGGCACTGCCTATGGTTGTATCTAGTCACTATCCAAAGTGATTGACCTGGCCCCATCTGTTGTCTGTGAGCAATGTCTCTCTCTCCACCCTCAAAAGGCCCTAATAAAGTTAATTAAGGGTCCGGAGGGCCCCATCCGGAAGGCCATGGTGTAGGTTTACAACCCTGCCAATTTCCCTCGGCCCCAGGAGAGAGGACTGTTACTATGGAACCAGGCATAGAGGAAGGAAGGGGATTTCCCCAGTCAGATCCATTCAGACTGACCAAGCACTTCTGTCTCAGAGACAAGCCAGCGGATCGTAGATGTAGTAGATGTAAAGTCCTTTCCCTTCAGAAGAAGACAAACTCATCCACTTTCAAATAACCAAAAGCACAGCAAATACACAGAGAAAGAAATTCAAGCCCGAAGACTGATGTCTTGAGCCGAGTAGTTACACTGCATTAATATCACCAGTTTTAAAACAGAGATGTGTACCTATGACTAGAGCAGTTAAAAAAAGGATGACCTCTGCCTCTCCCCTGTGTACTATACCTGTGAGGATGTGATCAGTGTCCAGCTCGGTGTTGACCTGGTTCTTCTTGGCAATGTGTCCCATGATCCACTTGGAGCGGCCATACTGTTGAGTGGCCAGCAACCACCGCAGAGACTCGGGGAAGATCCTACATGGAAACAAGAGAACAATCTGCTCAAGAAAATATGAACCGTTGAATCAATTCAATTAGTCCCTTTTTTTTCCCCATTGGGATTTAATGAGAGGCTGAAAGGAACCTCAATATATTATCCTCCTTCCTCAGGCTCTGTGGGAATCCCCGGGTACTGGAAAGGTGTGTGTGTGTGTGTGTGTGTGTGTGTGTGTGTGTGTGTGTGTGTGTGTGTGTGAGAGAGAGAGTGCATTCATGCTTTCTTTCTAGCTGATTGAAAAGCATTAATAACTGCAATACTGTACTCTCACTCGTAACCACTATGCTACCTGCCACTCATCAGGTATACAGTGTGAATACAAGGTAAATGGTGGTTAATGAATGAGTATTTATTGCCCAGGTCTTAAATACAGGTCATTTGAATGGATGTTAAGCTATTAATTATCATACGCTATTATGGATGTTACTACAGTGGGGAAGCAACGCTGGAAAATTCCCTTGGGTCCAAGAAGCTTCCCTCTGATTCCACACAGATAAGACAACATGTCCAATTACATGTTCTCCCATGCCTCGCTATTCCCACTTCTATTTCATACATACACTACCGGTCAAAAGTTTTTGAACACCTACTCATTCAAGGGTTTTTCTTTATTTTAACTATTTCCCACATTGTAAAACAAAATTATGAAACAACACATATGAAATCAAGTAGTAACCAACAAAACCAACAAAAAGTGTTAAAGAAATCAAAATATATTTTATATTTGAGATTCTTCAAATAGACACCCTTTGCCTTGACGACAGCTTTGCACACACTTGGCATTCTCTCAACCAGCTTCATGAGGTAGTCACCTGGAATGCATTTCAATTAACAGGTGTATTAACAGGTGTGTAAAGTTCATTGATGGAATTTCTTTCCTTCTTAATGAGTTTGAGCCAATCAGTTGCGTAGTGACAAGGTAGGGGGGTATACAAGTCCATATTATGGAAAGAACAGCTCAAATAAGCAAAGAGAAACGACAGTCCATTACTTTAAGACATGGTCAGTCAATACGGAACATTGAGAACTTTGAAACGTTTCTTCAAGTGCAGTCGCAAAAACCATCAAGCACTATGATGAAACTGGCTCTCATGAGGACCGCCACAGGAAAGGAAGACCCAGAGTTACCTCCGCTATAAAGGATAAGTTCGTTAGAGTTACCAGCCCAAATAAATGCTTTGCAGTGTTTAAGTAACAGACACATCTCAACATCAACTGTTCAGAGGAAAGTGTGTGAATCAGGCCTTCGTGGTCGAATTGCTGCAAAGAAACCACTACTAAAGGACACCAATAATAAGAAGACTTGCTTGGGCCAAGAAAATCGAGAAATGGACAGACCGGTGGAAATTTCTAATTCAAGGCACACTTAACCAGCATGGCTACCACAGCATTCTGCAGCGATACACCATCCCATCTGGTTTGGGCTTAGTGGGACTATCATTTATTTTTCAAGAGGACAATGACCCAACACACCTCCAGGCTGTATAAGGAGAGTGATGAGTGCTGCATCACATGACCTGGCCTCCACAATCCCCCCAACCTCAACCCAATTGAGATGGTTTGGGATGAGTTGGACTGCAGAGTGAAGGAAAAGCAGCCAACAAGTGCTCAGCATATGTGGGAACTCCTTCAAGACTATTGGAAAAGCATTCCAGGTGAAGCTGGTTGAGAGAATGCCAAGAGTGAGCAAGGCAAAGGGTGGCTATTTAAAAAGAAAATCTGTTTAACACTTTTTTGGGTACTACATGATTTCATATGTGTTACTTAATAGTAATTTCATAGTTCTACAATGTAGAAAATAGTAAAAATAAAGAAAAACCCTTGAATGAGTAGGTGTCCTAAAACTTTTGACCGATAGTGTACATAATATAAGCATTGGATAAATATAACCCACATTAGCCCAGGCTAATATATAACCCAATCATGAACTGTAGTGTATGATGATTGGGAGTGGTAGGCTATAGCAAGTAACCAAGTAAATTAAACCAGTAGTATCAATCTCAATGGGATCACCCGTATAATAAACAGCTAAATATATCAATACTAAGATGCTAAATTAAAGCAGGTGGTGGGGGTAAAGCCTGTCCCAAAACTGTTTTGTGCTTTGCCTGAGATGGGGAGTAAAGTAGGTGTTGTCCTCACCAGATATAAGAGACCATGAGGATCAACGGGCAGATGATGACGGCCTGCAGGACCTGCCAGTCTCGACAGAGGTATGCCATCCCTGGCATAAGGAGCTGCCCGCCCAGCACCACGAAGCTGGCAACCATGGTCATGGAGAAACGCCAGGCTGGTAGGCACAGCTCAATCCCTGGAAAAGAGAAAGACTTGAGTAATATTACAATACAGGCATAGGCACAGTCACAGTTCCAGACAGAGCTCGACCGCAGGGAGGGGGACGGACGGACGAAGAGAGAAAGAGGAGAGGTTAGCCTACAAGTCAAACCAAAAGGTCAACAATGTCACCCCCACATTTTCACAACTTGACAGAGTGGACAGAGGGGAGAGTGGTGGCACTAGTTCCACCACACAGCTCCATCCCTGGGGAGGAATCCTGATACCGATGCCACTATCGTGAACATTGTCTAATTACCTTGTCTGGAACTGATGCAATACCGAGGTAAGATCAGGGACATTGTATGACTGACGCCACGGCATAAATCTGCAATTATCATGCAGAGAATATGACGTCAAATATTTGCTCATTTTGTCTTAAGAGCACTGAAGAGTCACCGCCCTGAACCGAGCCCATTGCGGTGAACTAACGATGGCCAACTTGTACTTACTTCTCCCCAGCTACGAAAAGAAAGATCCTGGTTCATTCATACAGTCATTAGCATGCATGCCACCACCTCGCGAGCCGCTAGCCGGCAGAAACACACAACTCAGCCCCTTCGCTGGCTAGCTCGACACTGCAGCAGCACACATTATAAAATATATTAAAAGCAGGCAATGTGTCTGGTATTGTAACAGTTACTTTGCCTCTTTCTTCCCCTGTCTCTCCCTTAGCCTTTTGTCCTCCATTAATTTCTTGCTTTACATCTCCTCCTGTCTTTTTTGACTTGTGTTTTATTTTCTGGCGGCCGCATTCTGCAGCCGGAGCACGCGGCCCAGCTCCAGATGGGTCTGTCAAGGTGACAGGACCGGGATAATACAGACCGCAGGCTGTAGCTCCGCTCCACTACCAAAGAAAAGCCTGGAATTTCAATTAGGATCTGCCCCCCTCCTAGCTCGTATGAATAATGCTCTGTGTTCATGGAACAGTAACACAGCTGGAACCAAGCTAGCTAAGAGGGGGAAAGAGGGGAGTTGGGGGGGGGGGTTGGGTGTAACTTCAACCTGACACTAACAGTACCACAGCTGGAACAACCAAGCTATGACTGAAGGAGTGAAGAGAGGGGGGAGAGGGAATGTTGGGTTTTGAATAACCTCGTCCTGTAGCTCAGTGAGAGTTTTGTGAGTAAAGTCATGGGTCAATGGGAATAGCATTGGTTTGGTGTTATGTGGTTGTGAGGATCACACATATACGGACACACCAACAGAACATTCTGTACAGAATGACTACGTATGAAAACATGTAAGACACTCACAAACAAACTCCTGAAGGGGCAGAATGGGGGTTGAGGGGTGAAGGTGGGGGCCACCTGAGCACCTTCCTCCAGCTGCCACTACATCTTCCCCACCCCTCCTAAATCAGCAGTCCCACAATTCCCTGCCCCAGATCCGAACCGCCAACCATCAGCTCGGGCCCTTCCCTGCCTGCTGACACAAACAAGTGCTCAGCTGACGTCAAGCAAAACACTCACAGAAAGCCAGTGTGACAGGAGTGACCAAATGCACTAATAAAGGGCTTTGGTGACAACAAGGTGGTCATTGAACGTCAGGGTGATATCATCGAAGGTTGACTAGGGGTAGCCGTACCAACAAAAGTGATAATCTTATTTTGCTGCCTTTACCAATACAAGCAGTTGAGTAACACAGTGTGGGATCCTAATAGAGCATGCAACTTCAAGAACTGAACGTCCAGTGAGCCAAAGAAGGCCCATTGTTCTGAGAACACTACAATAGCTGACCACTGTCTTTTCCTCAGCAATCACATGATCTCCTCATGCCCTCCCCCCTTACCTCGCTGACCCCGGCTACTGGGTTTGAGTCTAACACATTTGTGTTCCCAGGGCCCGCTCCTTCTAAATACAGTACACACGGACATTCAGTTGAAGTCGGAAGTTCACTTTCACCTTAGCCAAATACATTTAAACCCAGTTTCACAATTCCTGGCATTTAATCCTAGTAAAAAATTCCCTGTCTTAGGTCAGTTAGGATCACCACTTTATTTAAGAATGTGAAATGTCAGAATAATGGCATAGAGTGATTTATTTCAGCTTTTATTTCTTTCATGACATTCCCAGTGGGTCAGAAGTTTACATACAGTCAATTAGTATTTGGTAGTATTGTCTTTAAAATTGTTTAATTTGGGTCAAACATTTTTGGTTGCCTTCCACAAGCTTCCCACAATAAGTTGGGTGAATTTTGGCCCATTCTTCCTGACAGAGCTGGTGTAACTGAGTCAGGTTTGACCCCACAAAGTTTCTACAGGATGGGGTCAGGGCTTTGTGATGGCCACTCCAATACCTTGACTTTGTTGTCCTTAAGCCATTTTGCCACAACTTTGGAAGTATGCTTGGGGTCATTGTCCATTTGGAAGACCCATTTGCGACCAAGCTTTAACTTCCTGACTGATGTCTTGAGATGTTGCTTCAATATATCAACATATTTTCTTCCTCATGATGCCATCTATTTTGTGAAGTGCACCAGTTCCCCCTGCAGCAAAGCAGACACAACATTATGCGGCCACCCCCGTGCTTCACGGTTGGGATGGTGTTCTTCGGCTTGCAAGCCTCCCCCTTTTTCCTCCAAACATAACGATGGTCATTATGGCCAAACAGTTCTATTTTGGTTTCATCAGACCAGAGGACATTTCTCCAAACAGTACAGTCTTTGCCCTTATGTGCAGTTGCAAACCGTAGTCTGGCTTTTTCAATGGCGGTATTGGAGCAGTGGCTTCTTCCTTACTGAGCGGCCTTTCAGGTTGAGTCATTATAGGACCTGTTTTACTGTGGATATAGATACTTTTGTACCCGTTTCCTCCAGCATCTTCACAAGGTCCTTTGCTGCTGTTCTCGGATTGATTTGCACTTTTCGCAACAAAGTACGTTCATCTCTAGGAGACAGAATACGTCTCCTTCCTGAGCAGTATGATGGCTGCGTGGTCCCATGGTGTTTATACTTGCGTACTATTGTTTGTACAGATGAACATGGTACCTTCAGGCATTTGGAAATTGCTCCCAAGGATAAACCAGAATTGTGGAGGTCTACAAAATTTTTTTCTGAGGTGATTGGCTGACTTGATTTTCCCATGATGTCAAGCAAAGAGCAACTGAATTTGAAGGTAGGCCTTGAAATCCATCCACAGATACACCTCCAATTGACTCAAATGATGTCAATTAACCTAATCAGAAGCTTTTAAAACCATGACATTTTCTGGAATTTTCCAAGCTGTTTAAAACTTCTTACGGCTAGGGGTTCCGCCTCGACAACATTCCTCTGAAAAGGCAGAGCACGAAATTCAAAAATATTTTTTTGAAATATGTAACTTTCATTACATTCACAAGTGCAATACACCAAATTAAAAGCTTAACTTCTTGTTAATCTACCCATCGTGTCCGATTTCAAAAAGGCTTTACAGGGAAAGCACACCATATGATTATGTTAGGTCAGAGCCTAGTCACAATCACTAACCTTTGTTGATCATCAGATGGCACTCATGGGACATCGTGTTATACAATACATGTATGTTTTGTTCGATAAAGTTCATATTTATATCCTACAATATCAGTTTACATTGGCGCTTTATGGTCAGTAATGCTGTGCCTCAAACATCCAACGAATTTTCAGAGAGCCACATCAATGTACAGAAATACTCATAATAAACTTTGATTAAAAAAAAGATACAAGTATTAAGCACAGAATTATAGATATGTCTCCTTAATTCAACCTCTGTGTCAGATTTCAAAAAAGCTTTTCGGAAAAAGCAAACCATACAATAATCAGACACAAAAACAAGCCATGCAGATACCCGCCATGTTGTGGAGTCGGTAAAAGTCAGAAATAGCGTTATAAATATTCACTTACCTTTGATGATCTTTATCAGAATGCATTCCCAGGAATCCCAGTTCCACAATGTTTGTTTTGTTTGCTGAAGTCCATCATTTATGTCAAATTAACTAATTTTGTTAGCGCGTTTGGTAAACAAATCCAAACTCACAAGGCGCGGGCAAGTCCAGGCAAAAGTTCAGACGAAAAGTTCAAAAAGTTATATTATGGTTTGTAGAAACATGTCAAACAATGTATAGAATCAATCTTTAGGATGTTTTTATCATAAATCTTCAATAATGTTCCAACCGGAGAATTCCTTTGTCTTTAGAATTGCAATGGAACGCAGCTACCTCATGTGCGCGCATGATCAGTGCATGGCACTGCCAGACACCTGGTTGAATCAACTCTCATTCTCCCCCACCTCACAGTAGAAGCCTCAAACAAGGTTCTAAAGACTGTTGACATTTAGTGGAAGCCTTAGGAAGTGCAATATGACCCCATAGACACGGTATATTCAATAGGCAATGAGTTGAAAAACTACAAACCTCAGATTTCCCACTTCCTGGTTGGATTTGTCTCAGGTTATCATCTGCCATATAAGTTCTGTTATACTCACAGATATCATTCAAACAGTTGTAGAAACTTCAGAGTGTTTTCTATCCAATACTACTAATATGCATATATTAGCTTCTGGGCCCGAGTAGCAGGAAGTTACTGGGCATGCTTTTCATCCGAACGTGAAAATGCTGCCCCCTATCCCAAGCAGGTTAAAGGCACAGTCAACTTAGTGTATGCAAACTTTTGACTCTGAATTGTGATAGTGAATTAAGTTAAGTAATCTGTCTGTAAACAATTGGAAAAATGAAGTGTGTCATGCATAAAGTAACTGATTTGCCAAAACTAGTTTGTTAACAAGAAATGTGTGGAGTGGTAGAAAATTGTGTTTTAATGACTCCAACCTAAGTGTATGTAAACTTCCGACTTATATATACTGTATACTTAAATGTAAATGCAACAATTTCAAAGGTTTTACTGAGTTACTGTTCATAAGGAAATCAGTAAATTGAAATAAATTCACTAGGCCCGAATCTACGGATTTCACATGACTGGGAACACGGATATACTTTTTTTTTTTTTAAGGTAGGGGCGTGGATCAGAAAACCAGTCAGTATCAGGTGTGACCACAATTTGCCTCATGCAGCATGACACATCTCCTTTGCATAGAGTTGATCAGGCTGTTGATTGTGGCCTGTGGAATACTGTCCCAATCCTGTTTTTTAAATGTATTTTACAAGTCAGTTTAGAACAAACTCTTATTTTCAATGACTGCCTCGGAACAGGTTGCAAGCTCGAATCCCCGAGCTGCCTTGTTCAGGGGCAGAACGACAGATTTGTACCTTGTCAGCTCGGGGATTTGATCTTGCAACCTTTCGGTTACTATTCCAACGCTCTAACCACTAGGCTACGCTGCCGCCCACTATTCAATGGTTGTGCGAAGTTGCTGAATATTGGTGGGAACTGGAACACGCCGACGTACACGTCAATCCAGAGCATCACAAACATGCTCAATGGGTGACATGTTTGGTGAGAATGCAGTCCATGGGAGAACTGGAATATTTTCAGCTTCCAGGAATTGTGTAGAGATTCATGCGACATGGGGCTGTGCATTATCACTCTGTTCACATCAGCAAACCGCTCGCCCACACAATGCCATACATGTGGTTTATGGTTGTGAGACCGGTTGGACGAACAGCCAAATTCTCTAAAACGAAGTTGGAGAAGGCTTAAGCTAGAGAATTGAAAATGTAATTCTCTGGCAAAAGCTCTGGTGGACATTCCTGCAGTCAGCATGCCAATTGCACACTCCCTCTAGACATCTGTGGCATTGTGTTGTGTTACAAAACTGCACATTTTCGAGTGGCCTTTTATTATCCCCAGCACAAGGTGCACCTGAGTAATGACTGTGCCGCTAAATCAGCTGCTTGATATACCACACCTGTCAGGTGAATGGCTTACCTTAGCAAAGGAGAAATGCTCAGTGACAGGGATGTAAACAACTTTGTGCACAACATTTGAGAGAAATAAGCTTTTTGTGCGTATGGAACATTGGACGGTACTGGGCAAATGTTACGTATCCAAAGGGTGACTACATCCTTTGGATACATCATGAAAGTTTGAGTCATGTCTCTGTACATTGAATAAAACTGAGTCAGCAATATGGGCCTACTACATTATCAAGCTATGGGATAGAAAGTCCCCATCCATCCATGACTCTGGGACTTCTGATAGGGAGGGATATAGCCCCAGGGGAGAGGAAGGGGTCTAGGGGTGAGAGATAAGAATAAAGGGACGAAAGTTTGCAGAGCAGCCGGTGGGAATGTACACCCAGCACAAAAGTGAACTTTCCCCTGCTCAGAGGAAGCACAGAGTCTCCACCATAACTCATCTAGAGCAGAGAGAGGGGAAGAAGGGAGAGGGGGGGAAGATGTGAAGAGAAGGACGGAGGGGGTTCCGTGGTAGCCCTCCCAGTGAATCTCTCAGCCAGTCACAGATTTCCTCCTCTTCTGGCTGAGGAAAGAAACACCATTTATCCTGCCTAAACATCCTTCTCCGTCTCTGAGAAAAAGGGCTGATTTCAGCGCTCATTAATGTCTAGTGGGCCAGGGCTATACATCACCAACTGGTCCATGTTCCATTAAACCTTTATTCAGCCTTTATTCCTTTGGGCCTCCATCATTCAGCACAAACAGATCCTAGTTTAGTCAGATGCTTAAACCTGTGTCCTCCGTGGCCTCTTCATTCTGCTTTAACTGATCCTTGTGCAATCCTAACTCATCCTAGTATAGTCAACTAGCTAAGTCGGGGTCCTCCATCCTTGCCTCCATCGTTCAGCTTTAACTCATCCGGTTACATTGTTGGGGGACGGGGATAGTCTGGATAATCCGTCTGTAAATGCTCTACAGATGGTCACACCATCAACATACTATCTGTTGATAACTGCTTTCGAAGACCCATAGACAATCAATTAATGAAAAATATAAAGTGACATGGAAGCTACAGTATAAGGATCCCAGACTCGTACATTCTGCACCATGGAAGCGTCCGACATTCACATATGGTCACCGACATGAACTCAGTCTCAGCATGACCACAGACACGTTCACTCACTCAAACCCACCCCCCCCTCCATGTCTGTCTGCACATCAGTCTCTTCTCTCCCTTTGTACTGGGAGATTAAAGCTTCTGGATACAGACGGACGGACACACTAATTACCGACAGTCAATCTGTCTGAGCAGCAGAACCCAGCCATACATACTGCAGCAGGAAGGGGAACAGAGCCCAAATCCTGCCTGAATAAACCAGCTTTACTCTCCCATCACCAGAGGGGAAACAGACCAGGATAGAGCATGGCAAACAGGGGATACACCGTCATCAATCTACTTTTTAGAGTAGATAAGTGTTGTCCTGTGCCTCTTCTCAGTTTCTCTGTGCAATGCTAAATGTATAGCAGACTCTTAACTGTACATTAGAGCTAGGAGTAGGACTGTGCATGTAATTAAGTTGGAGTGCAGGCTCTAGTGTCTAAGTTGTAACTACACAGAATAATCGATACAGTCCAATAAGTGTTGAGAAGCATAAAGACTACAATACGTCAGACTGGAATGAATGGACTGATCAGATAGTCAATAGTACATTTCATTTAATGTCACTACTTCACAGTGATCAAGATACAACCCTACTCCTTTAGCACAAACAGAGCAAGACCGTGATGAAGTCACCACCTGATAAAAAGTCACAAGACTAGATTTCCCGGTGAGAATATCACACGACCTTCATCTGGAGGTGTGGAATTCTGAATAGATGAACAAATATGGTCACGTAGAGGACGCAGTGATTCAAAGTAACTGACTTAACTCATTCCATCTTTATAAACATGAGAGTATAGACGAGTTAAAGTCAATCATATAAAATCACAATTATTTTGAAGTTATTTCTTAATGAGTGTAAAAGTTGACTAATCTTAACCTTTTGTGAAATACAACCCAAGTGTTCAATAATAAGGAAGGGTTTGGCATTTGGCAACAACATGTAGTCAAATCTGGATAATTCTACACACACAAACTTGTGATTCCTACTAGTACACAGGGCTGGGGCACTCCCAGTTAGCTATTTGGTGACATCATCAGCTCTACCAGCTCATCTTTCAACAAGATGCCAGAGTCCTGAGACAACACGAGTATGTCGTGAGCCAGGCAGATGGGGGCAAGCCTGGGGAACACACTGCAGCCAGAGAGTGATATCATCAAGTATCGTCTGCTTAGACACTGTTCAACATCCCAGGATCACATGTGCTCTGGAATGATGCAGTATGAAGCAACAAGCTGAGGCCTATGTTCAGGGTTGATATGATTTATATGTGCTGTAGATATACAAAATACTGTGATCTCCCTAACACACGGTATACCATTGTGATTAGCCAAATGAACAAGAGTATGGTCGTCAACATTTTCGATTCATTAAGTTAAAATAATAAATTGGCAATATAGGCAACTATATTTATCCAATGACCTAGCTAAAATGATTAAAAAAAGGAAGACTAGTTAAATAGTTGAATTCAAAAATCGCATCACAGGCTGGGAGAGAAGAAAAGTGACCTACATAGCTGGGGCAAGACATGAGCTAACAATAACACAGAGAAAGAAACAAATCTAGCTAGCCAAGTCTACCCACTGCGCCTGAGCACAATAACCCTAGCATACCGTATTTCTACTGACAGTGGTATTTCTACTGACGCTACAGCGCAAAAATGCTAACATACTGTAGTCCTTGTCAGTGATGGAACTCTGAGGTAGAAATACCACTGCATTTCATTAGTGATTCTGCAATGTTTTAAAAATAGGGTGGATATGGATGTGCTCGTCCTAATATGGCCCACTGCTTTGGAGTGCACACATCCTGGGCGTTGCAGGTAAATGCACACATTAGCACAGCAAACATTCAAACTTGTGCCAGCATAAAAAATAAAAAAAGAGATTGATAACATCAAATCCTCACCAAAAGAGTAATAATGAGTCATCACATCGATAGTGAGCTATATTCCTATCCCTTGCTCCATTTGCCCCACCCTCCATCTCTCTCTAGCGCGCTGCCTTTCTGTTTCTCCCATTGCTCTCCCTCTCCCTTGTCTGGATGGTGATAGGGGTTGTGTCAGGAGCCTCACATCAGCCCTGTCAGCCCCTGCAGTGTGGCTGAATCTGACAGGCCAGTGCAGCGAACAAAGGCATTTACACAAACCTCTCCCCTACCGGGGCTTACCGCCCGCCATAGAGCTCACTGAATGGCTGGCTGGCAGGCACTGGGGATATCATTAAGGGAGGGAAAACAGAGAGGAGGTTGGTTATGTTCTCTTACTAACCATACCATCAGTGTTTCCCCATGCAGGTACAGTAAGGCCCCTAAGCAGCAACCAATGCCCAAACATACCATGTCCTATACTTTCAGGCAGGGAATGACAGATGGAAGCTAGATGGAAGGGAGCACCTTTCCTACCTAATTAAAGGGGAATTACTGTCACACACTCCAGAGCCTTTTGAGTCACCAGCGGAAAACCCAAGTCACACAGAGAGTATGTCAATCAGCTCCATATAGTGCAGCACTGCGTCGTGTCTCTAGGTAAGATGAAACCACACTAAAAAAAAAAGACAGTAGCTTACATGGTGGTTTCCATGGGGAAATACCGTTGTTGACAGTGAACCCTGCAAAGTTTTACCTGGATTACAGTCCCTCTGTCTAGATTGACGTTTGTGTACGATTAACAAAGCAAAAATCAGACCTACAAGATAATGACTACGCACTCACAGCCACACTTTAGGAGAAGGAAGAAGAAAGAATTCCATTGATGTGGGAAATCTTGGGAGTGCAAGGCAAGGTGGCATAACCACGATGAAATACCTTTGGTGTATGGTCACTCCCTTGGTCCAATCATGTACCGTTGACCTAGCACATTTCATTGACGGTAACACTAGCGCATTAGAGAGTCTATTCACTTACATTTCTGCAATATACACCGATGCGCCAACACTGCCCCGAAGCGCTGTCCAAACGTTAATAGGCTATGCCTCGCTTGCGATACGGTTTTGTAAGCGTTTGGAACCTGACAATTCTTTCTTGCTGATGTGATGGTTAAGACTAAAAGGATAAATTACCACACATCTTTATAGGGTTAGGGTTCCCACGCGGCCATATTTCCATGTTAGAACGCTTGTTTACGGAAGACAGAGGTGACCACCTGTTCTAATTAGCCATCTAGCATCTCCGAATACCCGTGTGTAACGAAAGAAGGCTCCCAGGGGGGAAAAAAATGTAATACTGTCAGCTGCAACTGTGTTAAACAGGTTAAAACCAGTGTACACTGTGTGCAGAAAACATTAAGGACACCTGCTCTTTCCATGACATGAACTGACAAGGTGGTGAACCCAGATGAAAGCTATGATCCTTTATTGAGGTCTCTTGTTAAGTACTTGAAAATAAATTATGGGCAGAAAGACAAATTCAACTCCATCTTTCATCGAATCAGATGGCCTATTCATCACGAATCCATTTGATGTTGCCAATTATTTTGTATGATTATTTCATTGGCAAAGTGGACAAACTTAGGCGGGCGGGAAATGCCAACAAACGAACAGTGAGCAATTGTATTCATGCATAAAAAAAAAAATCTAATAATGAAAGAAAAGCAGTGCAATTTTGAATTTTGTGAAGTTAGTGTGGGAGAGGTGGAAAAATCAATCAATAAATAATGACAAACCTCCTGGCTTTGACAACTTAGATGGAAAGCAACTGAGGATGGTTGCTGTCTCTATAGCCACTCCTATCTGTCATATGTTTTATCTGAGCCTAGAGGAAAGTCGTTGTCCTCAGGTCTGGAGGGAAGCCAAAGTAATTCCGCTACCCATTAGTGGTAAAGCGGCCTTTACTGGTTCTAACAGTAGACCTATACGCTTGCTACCAGCTCTTAGCAAACTGTTGGGGGAAAAAAATGGTGTTTGACCAAATACAATGCTATTTATCTGTAAACAAATTAACAGGCTTTCAGCATGCTTATGGAGAAGGGCAGTCAACATGTACTGCAGTGACACAAATGTCTGATCGGTTGAAATAAATTGATAAATAAGAAGACTGTGGGAGCTGTACTGTTAGATGTCAGTGCAGCCTTTGATATTATTGACCATAACCGGTGGTTGAAAAGAACTTGTGTTATGGCTTTTCAACCTCAGCTCTGAATCCACGATATGGCAATCTAATAGAACTCAAAGGGTTCTCTTTAATGGAAGCTTCTCTCGTGTCAAACATGTAACGTGTGGTGTACCACTCTCTAGGCCAATGACCTGCCACTGGCATTAAACAAAGCATGTGTGTCTATGTACGCTGGTGATTCAACCATATACACGTCAGCAACCACAAGCACAGGTAATGAAGTCACTGAATCTCTTAACAAAGAGTTAAGTCTGTTCTGGAATGTTTGGCCAGTAATAAACCGGTCCTGAACATCTCTAAAACTAAGAGCATTGTATTTGGTACAAATCATTCCTTAAGTTCTAGACCTCAGCTGAATATGGTAATTAATGGTGTGGCTGTAGAACAAGTTGGAGGAGGCTAAATGACTTGGCGTTACTTTAGATTGTAAACTGTCATGATCAAAACATATAGATTCAATGGTTGTAAAGATGGGGAGAGGTCTGACCGTAATAAAGAGATGCTTTTTTGACACCACACTCCACAAAGAAAGTTCTGCAGGTTCTAGTTGTCTAATCTTGATTATTGTCCAGTCGTGTGGTCCAGTGCTGCAAGGAAAGACCTAGTTAAGCTGCAGCTGGCCCAGAACAGAGCAACACATTTTGCTCTTCATTGTAATCAGAGGGCTGATATAAATACTATGTTGCCAGTCTCTCTTGGCTAAGAGTTGAGGAGAGACTGACTGCATCACTTCTTTTTAGAAGAAACATTGTGTTGAAAATCCCAAATTGTTTGCATAGTCAATTTACGCACAGCTCTGACACACACACACCTATCCCACGAGACATGCCACCAGGGGTCTTTTCACAATCCCCAAATCCTGAACAAACCTCTCCCATATTTGACCTAGATAGTTCGTGCTGCATTGATATGTAGGTTACGTGTGCCTTTACATTTTTTTTTAATATAGTTCTGTCTTTGAGCTGTTCTTGTCTATTGATGTTCTGTATTATGTTTAATGTTTTCTGTGGACCCCAGGAAGAGTAGTTGCTGCTTTTGCAACAGCTAATGGGGATCCTAATAAAATACCTCCCAAAAATACACAGAAAAAAATATGAAGGGGAAGATATAGTTTAAAGAAGGATTTTTAAGCCTTGAGAAAATTGTGATGTGGATTGTGTATGTGTGCCATTCAGAGGGTGAATGGGCAAGACAAGATTTAAGTGCCTTTGAACGGGGTCTGGTAGCAGGTGCCAGGCGCAACGGATTGGGTCAAGAACTGCAATGCTGCTGCGTTGTTCATGCTCAACAGTTTCCTGTGTGTATCAAGAATGGTCCACCACCCAAAGGACAGCCACCTAATGTGATAACTGTGGGAAGCATTGGAGTCTACATGGTGTGCTTAAGAAAGGTGTGCTTAATGTTTTGTACACTCAGTGAATTTTGCAAATTTGAAATTATATTGATGTGATATGAAAGTAGAGGGATTTATGTTTCTACAACCGTAGGGCAATTGAGAATCGATTCACATTTAGATTGAGGATGACAGTTTTGTTTGCCAGAGCCAGTTACCTCAGAACAGAACAGAACATATGAAGTCCTTGGATATTATAAAGCAGTAGCCTCGCCTACACTCCTTAACAGTACATCTTGAACTATCCTTGACCCAAATACTACATAGTTCTTCACAGGTTTTCCCCCACCACACGTCTCAGCTGTGTTGATATGAGAGTCTAGATACCTGGCATACACAATTCTTTAATTTGCCCTGAAAAATGTAGATGTTTTGTGAATAGAACTTTTTTGGAAAGTCTAAATATGCCTATCCTGTACATGGCAGTATTTTGAATTTAGTGATATAGGGTTTGGATAACAACAGTGCCAATATCTGAAGAGAACCCGCATTAGTAGAGTTGTGGCAATACAGAGGGGAGACGCAGAATGGAACATATTCCGCCTCCACATTAAGAACAACAATATAGGCAACGGTATAGCTCAACTTAAATGATTTGACTCGCTGGTAAAAAATAAACTCCACCCATTCCATAGAGTAACTATTCCAAACTGTATTGGTTGGCATTTGCACAACTTGAATGGCGAATTCAGACATAATCCAGACAAATCTGTAAAGCAAATATCGCACAGCCAAAACCATGGGTATGCTACAAATCAATTATACCAATCATTCTAAATGCGTGATGACCGTGTGATAGTTTTAACAAGTTGACAGCCAATGTAGTCCCGACATAATGAATCCTCTCAGCACATAACCTTCATGGAAAATACCCATATCCTTGCTCTGCCTCTCTGCTGTGTGTTCCTCAACGACACTGACGGAGAATGAAATGCAGTCGGTTTGAACTCCAGGTTCGTACATAGTCTTTTACCACCGTTGCCGGAGTGATTAAGTGGCACTCCTTAGAGCGTACGTACACTCTACAGTATTTACTCAGCAACCACTGGGATGGCAGTTGATAATGGGTGGAAATACAGGATAGAGTAAGACAGGGCGGAGAGGTGGAGACTGGAGAGAGAGCGAGAGAAAAAGAGGGTGGAGAGGGACAAAAGAGTTGGCGAGACAGACAAGAGGGTGGGCCTTAATTTAATTGTGTCCATATATACACAGTATCTAGTCAGCATACAGTGAGACGACTTTGCGAAAGCTATGTAAACAACCAACCATTGAATGCAATTATCAAACACAAAACAAACTGACAGAAGATCCCAGCCATCTATTTTGGGAACACTGCGAGGCTTTTCAAGGTAGACGGTGTGGAGTAAATTAGAATGACAAGAAGGGGCCCCCTGGCTCTGCCCCCCTTCCGTTCCGCCCCCCCGCACATCAACCACAAGACTAGTTATCAGGACGTTATCATCTCCTCCTCACCCCATCCCCCCCACCCTCTCCTCGCTAGCTGGGTAAATGCATTTCAACGGGAATGAGCGCCGGGACCGACTGGAACAGCTTTCTAGAGCAGATTATCACTCATCAAACCTTTACTGTGGAGAGAAAAGGTCACAAGGATTCATCGCTCTGACTGTTATGGAGTGTATAGTACACACAGTTCCAGTGAAGTACTGCAGTGGGCAAGGCCAGCGAGTACAGCGGAGTGGACAGATATCACCTTGCCACCTCTTCTGTTTCCATCTCAGTATCTGTCACTCAGTCTATTGGTTAACAGTAATGAGAGGACAAACCTAGGAAGTGAGCTTGATTTAGAAAAACTGCACTTATTTCAAAGCTGTTCTGCACTTGTTGGGAGTGCTTCAGAGGGACTTCCAAAAAGTGGAAAGTCAGCAATTCTCTGTCAGTTGATACCTCCTCCGAAGGAGGTCACACCCTTTAAAATAGAAGCTGTATGCTATCAGAGGCTACATTTACACTGAAAGGCACTTTGATCAAGGGTATTTGACTCTACAGGAACACAGGCAAAGTCAAGCTGGGATGACCTTTAAAAAAACAAAAAAAAACATTGATAACTTTCCACTCCGTCTACCAGTAATGTGATGTCGTCTTTCCTAGAACTATAACCCAGACCAAAACAAACCTAGTGTAACTGACCCCATCAAAAGGGTGAGCCTGACACAGCTCTGACAGTGTCCCGTGTAATAGACCAGACAGGCTGCAGGTACCTTATTGCTGCTTTGCCTCCCTCTGTGTTTAGTACATATTCAACAGCCTCTGACCCTCTGCTGACCCTCCACAAACATGACCCACATTGGAAAGGCTAGGGCTGCATCTGAAGTGGTACTCTGTTCCCTATATAGTGTGCTACTACTGACACAGAGCCCTGGTTCAAAGTAGGGTACTATATAGAGAATAGGGTGCCATTTTAGACACAACCTAGGTTTCCACACCGGTACATATACTTGCAGTCATCTCTATCGACGCAGAGGCCTGGTGGAAATGGGGACGAGTGACAACACAGATCGATAGCTAGGACCTATGGAAGCTGCCGCAACAGCATCTACATAACCCACATAGGAAAGGCAGCGTCTCTCAGTGGGGCGATAGGTTTCCACAGCTCCTTCTGAAACGCTTGCAGTCATCTCCAGTGATACAGGGGCCTGTCCTAACAGTTTACAGGCAACGAGAACGAACAGCAGCTGTTGGAAAGAACACACCCCTCACACCATATTTACACCTCGTCACTAGGGTTTTCCCTAATCTGGGTCCCAAATGGCACTCGATTCCCTACTGTACATAGTACACCACTTTTAACAAGAGCCCTAGAGAATAGGGTGCCATTTGGGATGTAGCCCCTAGTCAGGTAATATGGCCCTACTCATAGTCATAACACCATCTGTTGATATATAGAATCCCAACGCCAACTCAAGACATGGGGGTCTGTCTAATATAACACACTCCACAAAGACAAGGCTATGGAAACCAACAACTGCCCACACTGCAGCACATCCATTACCACAACACTAATTGAAATTGTCACAAAACAGATACATCAATTGACTGTACAGCATAGCAAAGGCATGGAGAAAAGCATGGTGCACTAGGCCTGCAGGACTTACTGAAGACTTACTGAGGATGTAGAGGGAGAGGATGATGCCTGCCAGGCAGAAGCCCTCGAAGAAGCGCAAGGTGCTGAACATGGGAACGTTGACCGAGAAGGCCACGGTCAGACCGAACACCAGCATGAACAGGACCGAGATGATCAGGACCGGGTGGCGACCAAACCTGAGGATGGAGGGAGGGGAGAGAGACAAGGGGGGGAGGAGATGTCCCATATTTAAACAATACAAGCTAAAGACTTCGAGTCGGCCCCTTAAGGTATTTTGTTTCGGTGCATTAGTAAGAAACACACTGAACTGAATGTCTATTCAAATATATTACTTTATTATGTAGTAGTTAGAAATAAAACTCACCAGTCTGCCAGGACCCCAAAGACCAGGTATCCGAATATGGAGCCCACAAGCAGAGAGAACTTAGCGATGTGGACCTTCCATGCCGAGTCACACACCAGACTCCACTGTAAAGGAAGATTAAGAACATATGAAGGTTAGGCTACTATTGGCCATCCAATGTAAACAACAGATGTGTTGTTTCTGCTTTATCCGGACCCATCTGAAACACACACACACACACACACACACACACAGAGAGGGCAGCCACAATACGGTGTAGGGAGAAAGAACACGTTAGCATCAGTCATTTCATATTCAGAGTGGAATTAATTCTCAGCCAGGGTGGGGGGGAAAAAAAGCACCACCTTATGGTTGGTGAACTCCGAAAAGTGCTGGTTTAAACTACAGACAATCGCCTCGGGTCCCCGGTCACAGGGAAAATGACGCAGCAGGAGACATACTCAAGTCACTCATTTATTGCCACAAACACAGCATTGAATTGTTAGTACTATTGTTGATAATGGTGGAAGCAAAATGTTGTTTTTTTTGCATTGATGCACTAGCACCCCACCCATGTTAGGAGAAGTGTCCAGAGTTTGCAGTACAGTATGCACTCTTCTGCTAAAGTGTACTCCACTTGAATGAAGGTATCCACATCTCTCTTGGAAGAACTAAGACCTGTTAGGGTGGAACTATGTTTTTGTAATTGTCCCTGCCTCACCCGCCCATTGGCCTGGGATCAGGTGGGCTGGTTCAACCGTTGGGAGAAATGTCCTAGCATGTTCTTAGAGCAGCCAATACTCCCTCCAGCAGGCCTTACAACTAAATAAACAGGCCCTGACTATTTATTTAACTAGGCAAGTCAGTTAAGAACAAATTCTTATTTACAATGACTGTCTACCAGAAGGCAAAAAGGGACAAAAGAAGATTGTGGACTACAGGAAATAGAGAGCCGAACACACAGACAGGACTGGAGTGGAGCGGGTTTGAGAGCTTCAAGTTCCTTGATGTCCACATCACCAACAAACGTCAAATGGTCTAAACACACCAAGACAGTCGTGAATAGAGGGCATGACAATGCTAACGACCTTTCAGAGTGCATACGGCCCAGAACATCACTGGGGCCACGTTTCCTACCATCCAGGACCTCTATATTAGATTGTGTAAGAAGAAGGCCCCCCCCAAAAAAATTGTCAAAGACTCCAGTCACCCAAGTCATAAGCTTTGCTCAAATACTCATACTTACAGGACTATCTGTGACGTGATTGAGTATATAGTATGTTTATTGGTCATAGTATGGATATAGTTAGTATGACAAAAGTTTCCGGATGTCGTACTAAATTCGCCAAAATAAGAAGCACACACGCAAAAGGACACTAATTCTGTAGTTTAGAACCATAATTCAATTCTTCATGAAATGGACATGGTTCACATCGTTTCCAGATTTTAAGAAAATGACGGAAAATACGCAGTTGGAGTACAATGAGAGCGGATACAAATTCATTGCTTTAACTAATTATGACAAATGTTATGAAAATGTTGAGCAATGTAATAAACTAATGACTCTTCAAATAAGTTACCTTATATGTTATATTGGCTGACAACGTGTTAGCTACACTGTCCTTACGAACCACATAGCGTCTCAGTATAGCAGTATGTACTGGTATGTTGTAGCTCGCTACCTAATGTTAGTTGGCTACTTAAACATCAAACTTGCCAGTATATTAACTATAGGCTCACTACCTACCCAACATTTATTGATTTGATTATTCCCATCATTCTTAGCTTAGCTAAATGGTATAGTCGTTCTGCTTTCTCATTGGGCAATCGGATGCTTTCATAAATTCGCTCTGGCTATTTACTCTGAATTCGGAGCACTCGCGTTTGAGTGTCCACAGTGCAGAATAAATCATTTACAAGAGCTCAACACCCTTTGAATATGGCCAGTGTCAGTAAACGTCGGCAAAAAAAGCGTAATTAAATTGTTGCCAGCAGCACAGTTACAGTCACCAACGCTCTGGATAACCAGCTCTGCCACCAGAGACACTGCGTTCTGAGCCCAGGCTCAGTCGCAGCTGTTGGTTAAGGGCTTATAAGTAAGCATTTCACGGTTAGATCTACACCATGTGACAAATACAATTTGATTGTCTCTAGAAGCGCTGCGCCGCCCTGTGTGATCAGGGTGATTGCAGGCTGGTGTCCATTGCCTGGATAGCTGCCCTGTGAGCACAGCAGGGGGTGCTGCATTTGTGGGGGGAATCTCGTCTGGTGGATGCAGGAGATCCGTGGGTCCCTGGACCAACAAGCTCAGCTTTGTCTTAACAGCTACATGACTGCCTGCAAAACATGATCGAACAAGCTGGACTGGGGTGATGAGGTGCGAGTAATCAGCACTGATAAGAAGCAGAGATGTCACTTGGTTCAGCTCCTGAAGTGGCAGTCGCCTGAGGTGGTGGTGTTGCCTTTGAGCCTTAGCAGGGTGGGATGGGTTTGTGTGTGATGGAGAAGGGCCTGGAGAAGGCCCTCCTGGGTCCCTCCAAGGGACAGCATCTGAAGCTGAGAGATGAGCCTTCCAACACTTCATAGGTCTCAAAAGGTTCCCGTCCTTGTTTTGCAGGAGAACCTTGAACACTTTGAGCAGTGTCCGGTCTGAGGAGCTCACCTGACCCATCTGAACAACCGCTGTATATGAAGAGGTGTCGGGATATATTTGGACCTATAATTCTACATGTGCACTTAATGGAGTACAACGAGGTGCTATCCACCACAGATAGTCTCCTGAAGTTACACAGAGCCTCACGGTGAGCTTGGCTGCACCGTCGACAGTGGCCCTTGTCCACTTGAGGCTCTGCTCGACAGTCATTGAGTTGAATCTCTAACACCTGATGAGGTAGTGGTCCTTGCTTTTGCACAGGGGCAATACTCGTTGGCCTCTGCTGTGGGCTGTGTAAGTGGTAGTTCCTGTGCAGGGGTCTTTGAAGCCCCATAGTATAGCAGCACCGGGGTGTTTCTGCTCAAAGGCTGCAGGCTTGTCCCATTGTTTAAAGGGCACTGGCTGCTCTGGCACTCTGCTTCCATCTTCAGCCATTGTGCTAGGTACAAGTGCTTGCTTGTAGGTAGGTAGGTAGGTAGGTAGGTAGGCATGTGACTGGCGTTGGCCCTGTATTCAGAGCTTCCCTAGAAGACACTCAACTTTGGAGCCACAGGACTCGATTACCCCTGGGCCAAAGTGAACAGGGCATGCTCACTAAGGTCTTGATGAGAAAAGAAAACTGACAGTAGCCTTGTGTCCCCTGCCCGGATGTCTTGCAACTTCATGATGACAGATCTCCAGGGCAAGGTAATGTAGCTGGCCCCATTGCTGCTCAAGGTCTGCCATGGCAGCGGTGTATGGCACTGGGACATGGAGTGAGATGGTCATGAGACGGGGATCAGGCAGCTTGAGGTGGTCGAGAAAGTGGTGAAACTTGACCAATGCGTCCTCATCGGGGAGCAACAGGGTTTTCGAGGGCCATCTTGAAGAGAGCAAACTCCTGTCCTCTTTGTTGAAATCAGGGAGCGACAGTGTCTCTCGGTGCAAGAAGGCGCCGATCCGTGGCAGGTACTGTGGCAACCTTGGCCAGGGCCGAGGCTGGTCAGGTGGGTAACACGGGATGCGGAGGTGGGTCCGTGTAGGCGATAGTACCTAGATACAGCTACTGGCTCGGGGCTTCTGCTGGTCATCTCTGCTGGTGCAGCTGCTGGCCCAGGGGCTGTACTAGCTGCTGAGGTGGGTACGTGGTAGCCACAGCGTCTGCATCCGGGTGGTAAGAGTAAGCTTCTCCATCTCCAGCGTCTCCAGGAGACCTTGTACACCTGAGGCCTGTGACTAAGGATTGGGCCGGTCGAAAGCTTCAATGAGCACGTCAAAAGATCTCTCCGGGTAGGTGAGCCTTCTGAGCAGACCGCCGTCATCCTCTTCTCGCCGGTGTGTGCTTGCATAACTCTGGTCAGGACCGCCCTGATCCAAGGCCAAGAGTTTGCTGGGGAGCTGAGAGGACAGTGACTAGCCCTTACTGGTCGTTTCTCCAGGTTAATAGACACGCGGAGGCAGACCCGTGAGTCCCTAGACCAACCAGCCCAACTGTGTCGTCTTAACATCTACAGGACTGCCTGCAATACATGATCGAACAAGCTGGACTGGGGTGATGAGGTGCGAGTAATCAGCACTGATGAGAAGCAGAGGTGTCACTTGGTTCAGCTCCTGGAGTGGCAGTCACCTGAAGTAGTGGTGTTGCCTTTGAGCCTCAGCAAGGCAGGCAGGGTTAATCGTCTCTAATCTGTCTCGAATGACCATTGGGGGGAAAAAAAAAAAGAGTGCCACCTGTTGGTGGGTGAACTCAGAAAGGTGCAGGTTTAAACGAGAGACAATCGCCCCGGGTCCCCGATCACAGGGACAATGATGCAGCAGGATACACTCAAGTCACTCATTTATTGCCACAAACACACACACACACACACAGACAGCATTGAATTGTTAGTACTAGTGTTGATAATGGTGGAAGTAAAAGTGAGCTAGCACTAGCACCCCACAAGTATAATTGTAATTTTTTCACATTGACACACTAGCACCCCACCATGTTAGGAGAAGTGTCCAGAGTTTGCAGTCAAGTATGCACTCTTCAGTTATGGTGTAAGAGCAGTGGGCAGCCCATCCCCACTTCTAGCAGGCATTGCACCTCAAAAGAATAAACAAGCCCCAACTATTACTAGAAGGAGGATTTTGTGCATAGAGTGTGTTACTCAATACATCCAATAACTAAATGAAGCACATACATTATTTGCCAGACAGTATGGGGACCAAACGCATTAGCTACCTTGCTATAGGGCTTTGAAACAGGCAACAAAACCCCTGATCCCAATCCAGTTTCACCAAACTCTCACTTTGCCAACACTGCCTTTACCAGAGAGACTCAGCAAAACACAGAAACGTTGTTTTAAAGCCTCCATTAAAATTGTTCAGCCATGTAAATGTACTATAGCCTATTATGCAGCGTTTCCTCTTCCAGCGCCTAGATCTCCCTCTGTGCGTAGGCTATAATTACATATACACTCTGTCTGTGTACTCTCCCTCCGGCTGTGTACTGTAGTCCACTACCCCAGCAACAGTGGGATTCCCAGAATGCAAAGCATACTCTGCCACTCTAGATGATTTGCATTTGATTTATTTATAGATATAGTAGGTGCATACATATATGAACAGAACAAATCAACTTTGAACAAATCTCACAACATTAATTAAGAAGATAGATTTATTAGACATGATGTACAACTAATCGTATACAGAGTCATAGCACCTGTACAAGTACTGTATGTGTACAGTACATAAAGTAGATGAATAAACTCACTTGAGAAAACTGATGATAATTTCACCCCAAATCTGTTTGACTTATCCACTCCACTATCACCCGACAATTTGGGTCCAATGCAGCTGTGAATGAACTGAGAAGCAGGCTATTGGGGATGGTTACTAGGTTCCTCGTCCTCTGGTCTGGAGCCCCCTCTGTGCATACAAATATGAGGAAGGAATATAACAATGGATATGAAGTGGGGACTGGGTTTGCACTTCTCCTTTGAAACTCAATGTCTTTAGGCGATCAGGGTTTATAACCTCTTATAACCTCTGGCATAGTGACCTGTTGTGTTCAAAGTGGAAACTTCTGGAGGATTACTCATTGCCACCACGCAGTAATCATGAGACACATGTATGCCATGTCATTCATACCTTCAGTATCGATGTCACTATGGATCAAGACCAAGACAGGAGGCAAACAAGTTACTCAATGTTGCGCAATACCACATAAAAAAAGCCAAGGAAGTCTGCTCTGTCTTGGTCTGTGTCAAACTAGCGTGCTGAAAGTGTGGTATGTGTGTGTGTGTGTGTTTGCGCTTCAGAGCTGGGACTGTGAAGAAGACCATGGGATATGGAGAACTCATGACTGTGCAGAATGGGGGACCAACCAGACCACGCGGTCGAGGTGACTGACTAAGCATGACCGATTAATGCGGTTCAAAGCAGTTGACGACTGCAAGGTTGAAAGTAACCTTAACCATTAAATCAGCAAAGCAAGAGATGACTGGGCAAGAAGCCTGAACACATCTTAGTTAGAAGAACAGTATGTCTTAAAGCTAATCTTAAAATGTTAACCATGATAAAAAGCCTAACCATGCTTCCTTTCGTGCACTCATTCACTCACACACTATTGTAAGGGTCATTGCAGAGAGCTGAATTGAAGGCTCTGTGTTAGAAGGCAATGCCTTACTAATCCATTAGTTTGACAGGCAAGTGGAAGGACAAAAGGCCTATTTGTGCTCTGGGTCTGTGTGTGGCAGCAGTGGAGGGCATCAGGGCCTGAACACTGGCCCCGAGTGACAGCCCCAGTTCTGGGAGGAGACAGGGGCCTCCCTGTATAAACCCCGCTGCTGCGTCTGTCGTTTAACCCCAGCGGTCACCCTGCATCAGTGATTCTGATTCGTTTAACCCCAATGGTCACTCTGCATCAGTGATTCGGACTGGCCCTGACAAGGACGCTATGCACCAACTACAGCTACATGTACAGTACATGTCTAACTAAAGAGCGGTAGGGAGTAGAAAGAGGGAGGTGGGGGAGGTAATCAAATGCTTGACAGTGAATGAGGATTGGAAAGAGAAAAAATGAGAAAGAGAATAAGGAACTATATTAAGGGAAAAAGAGCGAGAAATTATATGCCTGACAGGGACTGTGAAGAGAGGGAGAGTGGAGTAGAGACTGATGCATAGTTACCACCTAGCAACAGACTCACCTTGGTTATCAGTTCTCTTTCCTAATTAACAGTATATGTTTAGAAGGATTCTTTCATCTCTGGGATCAGGGAATATAGGAGAGTAGGTGGAGGTGTGAGTGACAGAGAGAGACGTCAAATACCTTCCATTACCGATACATCTATCATAGAAAGAATATCCAAAAATAAACCCACAACTGTACCATCAGTGAGATCATTTTGATAATTAATATGCAACTCATTGAGAAATCCCCTAGGTTGGAAATGCCATATTCTAGAGCTATTATGTGAAGATTTTGATATCATATCCCAGATAAATATCATACCAGAATCAATTCTAAAGTTACACAAAAGGTTAAACAAATGTTCAACGGGACTGTCTGGGACATACAATTGACATGCTGAGCAGACAATGGTGACATACATTCAAAAACCAACTCAGGTCAAGTCTCTACTGTTACTAACATTCATGGAAATAACGGGGCACCTTTTCTCTCGAGGGCACAAATAAATTAACAGTCTGAAGAAAAGTAACATTATTCCTCTACTGAAATGAATGGTTTTAGCCTTGGAGAACAGTGGCACGCTCAGTGACAGCAAAGGGACAACAGTCTTCTACCACACCACAATCTCCTTATGAAGGCCTGCTGTGTGTGTGTGTTTCCATGACAGAGCACACAGTGAAAAATGGTACCAGTGTCCGTCAGACCACTTTCTGAGACAGAGACAGAGAGAGAGAGAGAGACTTGATCAGAACAAACTAAAAAAAAAAGACTTGTCTTTGAGTTCTGCAGGAAGCATGACGACACAAGACATTCTTACCATATCCTGGAAGTGTATACACAAGACATACTCAAACACATCAAGGATCAGAAGACATTCTTCAGTTTGGGTGTGTGTACACTAAGGTAATAGCATACTGGGTATGAGTCACCATGTACTGTGTGGAGAGAGAGACTAGACAATATTATTGGGCGGATAGTGGATGAAACGAGAGGCTTTTGTCCTTGTAGTGTGTCGGCATGCAGTGAACGATTACTGTACTGCCTGACTCTCATAGCTCCTTCTCTCTGTCTCTTACACACAAAGTGCTCCATTCTATTCAGTTCTGGTAATATAGCTGATGAACCATATAATTCAATGTTTTTTTTAAATATAAATCTTACTGTTTGTCATCCTGCAGAGAGAGGGCTTGAGAGAAAGGGCGTGATTAGCTATTTCCCTCTGATCCTTGCATGACATCAATGAATCCTAAAACCACTGTGACCAGGGCCAAAGGCTGAGCCAGGTCACATATTTAGTTGCATGTTTACTGCCTCTCTGCTCAAAAACACACCCCTTATCAGAATCTAACTCCCGCCAGCACACACACACACACACACACACAACGCCTGTACAAAACTTTATCTTTCAGTGCCACAAGCAGGCCTCTTTTCCTCCCACCTGACGTGTGTGTTTGCGTCTATCCAAAACAGATGTGTCGGTCTCCTGCTGTTCCACCCTGATCCTGGGTCTGTGGATAAGACAAGGCAGGCCAGTATATGGAAGATAGAGATTCTCAAAGGCTAGGTGTTCTTGTATTCACTCACAGGGCATTTGTGGGGGCCATTATCCAGTCCTGCTACTCTGTCACTACAGTGGAATTGGGTGCAAACCTTATCTCGCCATACTTGTATGAAAGTGAGGTGTCAAGACATACAGTTCATCTTTTTCTACAGGTAAAGAATAAAGACTTTTGTAAAAAACGAAAAAGATATCTGCATGGACATATACACAACAGATAACGTGTATGAGAGAATAGGGGTGCAAGCTTGGGGAGCTGTATATTCTAACATTTCTTATTTAAATTTGAGGAATTACTGCATGTTGTTATACTACAGAAATATAAAAACGAAACAATTTCAAAGATTTTACTGAGTTACAGTTCATATAAGGAAATCAGTCAACTTAAATAAATTCATTAGGCCATAATCAATGGATTTCACGACTTGGAATACAGATATGCCTCTTGGGTCACAAATACCCTTTTTTTTTAAGGTAGGGCCGTGGATCAGAAACCCAGTCAGTATCTGGTGTGATCACCAATTGCCTCAGATATTGGCGGGAAATGGAACAGGCTGACATACAGAGCATCACAAACATGCTCAATGGGCCTCAGGATCTCATCGCAGTAACTCATTCAAATTGCCACTGATCAAATGAAATTGCGTTTGTTGTCTGTGGCTAATGCCTATCCATACCATAACCCCACAGTCACCATGGGGCACTCTGTTTACATCAGCAAATCACTCGACCACACGCCGCCAAACACGTGGTCTGCGGATGTGAGGCCGGTTGGACGTACTGCCAAATTCTCTAAAACGATGTTGGAGGTGGCTTATGCTAGAGAAATTACTATACAACAGTCCCACCTAGATACTTCTACAGCTACATTTTAAGAAGTGCTGTTCCCCCTTCTCTGCCTTCTCCAACCACTAACTCTGCAATTAATATGGACAACCACAACATTCCTTGACCACACTGGGGGTTTTAGTCAGTATAGTCTAGATCAGTGGCCACCAACATTTTCTAAGTCAAGATCTCTTTCACAGTCAAAAAGCAAACTGAGGTTTAACCCTCAGATTTTTATTTTTTTATTTTTTTTACATGACTTAAAAAAACATGAATTTAATACAACAGTTCTGTAGAAATGTGGTTTGGGCAGTAGGCTTAATTCATGATCACAGCATATTAGCTATATGCCTGGCCTGCCAATCATGTTATTCTCAGACCATATTATATTTAAAAGCTCATGCTTTGATAAAAATAAAACAGTTAGTGTAGTATTTGCAAGGAACTGCAGGGGATGAATTGAAATAACAAGCTTTTTTATTTTTATTTTACTGGACTGATGATAACGGCTTGATGGTCATGGTGCTTTCAAGACAACTAGGAACTCTCCCCCAGCCCCCAAAAAATGTGAAGTCAAATCATGAGGTCAGTGATCTTCACGTTAGAAAGTCGGAGCTCTAGAAAGAGTTTGACTTGGAAGTTGGATCTAGTTTTTTCCCCCAAGCATTCCCAGTTGTCTTGAGCCTATACGGTCAGAATTGGTATTACAGGATGTGGGTAATGTGTGTTTTGCTATTGCACATCAGTGATTTTAATGAACGATCTGCATGGGATAAGGCTTCCCCCCCCAAAAAAAATATAAAAATATCACTGAGGGAGTTTGATAATATGTTTGGTCTGTTCCCAGATGTACTTGTCACACACTACTTCCGCCTACCACAACAACACACGTGGAAACCGCAGCGGAAATTCAAAATATGGCACCCAAGTCGAAGAAAACCAGGCACTGGGCAAGAGAGGAGACATTATGCCTGGGGGAGCAGCGCTTCCAGCACCATTTCGAGGAAATGATTCACAACCATAAAAAGTTGGGGAATAAATATTTAAGCAGGTGTGTGAGGAATGTCCAGCCGTCAAGTCAACATTTGGTGATGCAGCGAAGTACTGTGAACAAATAAACTATCGACAGAGCATTAAGCACAACAACAACAAATTGCTCAAACCCCCAGTATTGCCCGTGCTTTAAAGAAATTGATGCAGGTCTGAGTAAGAGCATATTTTTATTGCATATCTGTTAGGTAAGCTAGCTAGCTACTGAATGCATGGCTATTATGCTAGCTAACTATCATTAGCTAGCTAGCGGGATCGATATTAAAATACACTTGACGAGGTGATAATAAATAATAAAAACACAGGGCTATCGATACACTTAGCTACTTATTTATTGCAGCTTTTATGTTTTGTAATAGTGTTGAATGAAAACAGTGTCGACAGTTCTGAATAAAAGCTTAAACATGAACTCATAAAAACAGCAGCTCTTTGCTGTATACTTTGACAGTCTCTCTCTGGTCATGATTTTAAAATGTTTTAAATCTTACGCAGGCTAGTAGCCCATCAAAAACCTTGCTGTTGCCACGGAAGTGGAAGCTCTGTAGGAACATGTGATTTGAGCTATCCGATTGGCCAGTGCAGTAGACGCACAGATCTCCCGGGCCCGCCCGGTAGGCGGAGCGCATGTCTGGTGATCAACTTGGAATGTCTTGAAGATCGACCAGTCTATCGTGATTGACCGGTGGGCGACCACTGGTCTAGATAGAATGTGATGATAGGAGTAGAGCCATAAAACTGGCTGTGTGATGCTGCTGCCATCTG
Organism: Oncorhynchus masou masou; assembly: GCF_036934945.1. Lineage (NCBI taxonomy): Eukaryota > Metazoa > Chordata > Actinopteri > Salmoniformes > Salmonidae > Oncorhynchus > Oncorhynchus masou. Next base: position 27,789,194 of record NC_088228.1, read on the forward strand.
AATGTAAGGTAGAATATATGAGCGGCGTGAGATTAAGCAGGGAGAGTGGGAGACCCTCTGTCTCGCTGTAATGATCCAGGCTCGTTTTATTTTATTCAGCTCAGTCCAATTAACCGAGTCCCCGAGGAGCCCAAGGTCTCAATTAGGATGGGCCTCCACATCCACACCAGCCAGTCTGGATCCCCCATCAGCCCCTATCCGCTCCTCCTCTGAGCCTAGCGTTATCAAATCCTTCTCTGAACAAAGCTATGAGGGAGAGAGTTGCACTGAGGAGCACAGTTACTATGCCATGACTATTCAAGGAGACGTTACCGTGGAAATCCATTCTGTTGCTCTACTATTAATATTTAAAAGACGATATAGCCAAACTCTTATTGCATTATTACTACGTTGTACTATTACTATTCAAGGAGATATCCTCTTGCTGTATTGCTATGCCAAGGCATACTCCGAGAGACTTTGCGAAAGTAATTCCTTTGATTTCTTTAAAAAGAGTAGGAGTCTGAGCTGAGACGTTGTCGGTGTGTTCCGGTACATTGTGACAGGAAAACGACACCTCCTTCCCATCGTGTCGACACTCTGCTCCACTCCTGAAGGACAGGGAGATACAGCATTTTCAGACGGAATCATGCTCCGTTATTCCTATGTAATCTAAAACACACCAAGGACTGCGGTCCTATGTCATTGTGTGTGTCACTTCCTGGTTATCGCATGTCAGACCAGGAGTCTAGGGAAAGGGAGTGGGCTTATAATGAGGTCCTTTAGTGGGATTGGATTCGTCCATTAGCCGAGAATCAATTCCTTCTGGGGTACGACCTTGTTGGTTTGTGGAATGCTTGCTTGGGAAAAAGGACACCTAGTCTTTGTCACCAACTGCTCGGCCGTGTCAAGAACTGCCTTGCCCTGGTGCCAGTGTCAACAGGAAAATCAACACAAATAGCAGTAGCTATACTACTTAGTCCAAGAGAGGAGGTGGAATGATGCAACATTGTTAGATATTGTTGGTTTTTTTTATGTAAAAAAGGTCCAATGCAGACATTTGTATCTCAATATTTAAAAAATTATGGGCAACAACAACCTTACTGTGATTGTTTTCAAAAAATGTTTGTCAAAAATAACTTCTTAGCAAAGAGCAATTTCCCAAACAAGAATTCTGAGTGGCGAGCGGAAAACTGAAAACTAGCTGTTATTTACAGATGGCTTTTTAAGGGTCTATTAACTAATTTACCTTCTGATGACGTCGACATGCAGGCCAAAACTCCATCCCACCAAAACAGGCAGTCTTTTCAAACAGCTCTTACCACTAAAATAATAAACGCAGCAATGTGCACATGTTGGTAGGCTTTAAGTTTGAATGTTCCATTACTTGAAAACTGCATTATCAAAAGCAATTATAAATGTACAGCTTTTATTATAAAGGTGCATTTATGGTGAAAATGATCTTCCTCAAACTTGAAACTCACACACTGCTTATACATGTCAGTTAGACTCTACACCCCTTGTAAAGCAGATTATTATGCTTCATTTTAAGAATTATTTTTGCCACTTTAGTTAATTATACAAACCTTAGGCCTAAAACACATAGGCCTATGGGCTAGGCAACATGAGGTGTGTGACGCGGATTTTGAAAAAATTACAATAAAAACGCATTGTTTCTTATGCAGGGCATCATTCAAGTGATAATATAGAACTCACAAGTGATAGGCTAACGTTGGCACCGATCAGACTATTCTTAATTTAATCTGGTCTTTACAGACTAAATAACAGATGTGTGACATTTGTTTAGATGTAGAATGGAGCATTATCATGCACCTGTATCGAAATGGACAGGGGAAAAAAAAATACATGTCATCTATGCACTTAAATAGCGAATGCAGGACACTTTTCCCCATGGTTCATTTTCATGCCAGCCAGGTAGGCTATTCTCCTGTTGTAAATATAAGCAATGTGCTTAATATTAGGAAAGTTGAGAAATAAATATAGTAAGCCTATAGAAAGCTGATGGGATCCTCTTTTTAATAGTGGCCATCAACTCACTTTCCTCCCGCAATTGCATAGCCTATAGAAATGTTGCACAACATGAGTTCATTGGCTCTCATGAAGTGTTTGAATTAGATTTTCAAATACAATTGCATTGGATGTCAGAGTGATTAGAGGAACAATAGAGTGCCGAGTACAAGGCAGGTTTGGTAGGCTACTAATTACCAGCAGCAGCAGCAGAGCTTGGAGAAGTCTTATTACCGTGACTAAACGATCACGTGGTATTATGACTGCCTTTGACAGTGACCGTATAGTACTGAGGCTTCAAAACCAGCCTCTTTATCAAGCTGGTCCTCTTACGCCTTTGAGTGGCAAAATGTCAGGTCTAAGGTCAATTTTTTTAAATTTCACCTTTATTTAACTAGGCAAGTCAGTTAAGAACAAATTCTTATTTTCAATGATGGCCTAGGAACAGTGGGATAGCTGCCTATTCAGGGGCAGAACGGCAGATTTGTACCTTGTCAGCTTGGGGGTTTGAACCTGCAACCTTCCGGTTACTAGTCCAACGCTCTAACCACTAGGCTACCCTGCCGCCCCGTCACTATAGACCAGACTACAGTGTTTCCCCAACTCCAGTCCTCAAGTACCAACAGTACATTTTTTTGTAAGCATCAACAAGCACACCTGATTCAACACGTGAACTAATCATTAAGCATGTAATGAGTTGAATTAGGACTGTTTGTCCCCGGGGCAACAACAAAAATGTGTACTTATGGACTTGAGTTGAGAAACACTGGACTGGATGACGCATCTGTGGGTAAACTGGTGTATTTGAAGTACAGTGTTTGATTACGAATATGTACCTTCAACAGAAACCTAACAAACTCTACTACCCACGGAGATGAGATAGTAGGCAACTTTTTTTTAAAGTTTGCTTTCGACAGGTGTAAACACACACCTTTGACGCACATAAAACAAATGACAGGGACACAGGACACAGCATTTAGAATGTAGTAATACGTGACCTTAAAGTTCAGTTTTCAACCTTTTTGATAAAAATATAAATCATTAAACTAAACATCCTCTGGACTGAGTTATCTATGTAGAACTTACTACACATTAGAAAGGACTCACTGGGAGAAAGTGTAACGACAAAGCCCAGCAAACAATTTGGGGGTGTACAACATTGGCCTACAGTCGTAGTTTTGTTGCTTATGTGCAGCACTCCAGAAACGGCATCTCTGCTATGGATGTACTTTTATACCGCTAGGAGTCCATGAGAAGAATGCCAAATGATTTCTCAATATCTTCACACAGTAAAACACCCTTTTGTGAAATAGTAGGCCTTGTGAGGTCTATTTTGAAAGTGCAAAATCCTGTTTTGTGTCACTATTTGGGTAAAAAAAAAAGTATATCTAAGCCTAGTATATAATAATAAATAAATACATTTTGGTGGACACCTTCCAGGGCACTCAATAACATCTTATATTAAAAGGTAGGGCTACATCAAATCAAGTGCAGTTGGTAAATAAGATCATCAAATCAAGTGCCGTTGGTACATAAGATCATCAAATCAAGTGCCTCAAAGTACAATTTTAAATTAATGGACCAGACAAAACAGGACCGATAAAAAGAGGGGTTGGGTAGAGGATACGGTTTAGACTAGAGGGTAAGAGTTTAGGGGGTTGGGAATAAGTTACAGACCGGGTTGGTTGGGGGGGGGGGGGCAGAATCAATCCTAAACTATAGGCCAGGGGTAGGCAACCCTTAGCTCAGTTGGTCAGGTGTGGTGACTAGTTGGAACAACTTCACACAGTCTACGGCACTTCATGAACAGGGTTGCCTACCCCTGCTATAGGCTTAATGTTATCGACATCCTTGAAGAGGTGTGTTCTTATGAGGATGTTGAATGAGATGACTGTCTCTCTGCATGTGTGTGGGGGAGTGCATTCCAGGACCTGGGTGCCTTGCAGCTGAAAGGCCGAGCACCCATGTTGGAGAGGGGGGTGGCAAGGAGACCAGCAGAGGTACTGGGAGGCATAGACTGGGAGGAGGTGGGTGCCAGGTTGAGGACAGCTTTGTAGGTGAGGAGTGTCTTAAAGTTAATACGGGATTGCACAGAGAGCAAGTGTAGATTGATTAGGATTGGTGTGATGTGTTCGGTTGGCCTGATGCGGGTGAGGATTCTGGCAGCAGATTTCAGTTGAAGTCGTTTGGTGGGGATACCAGTGAGGAGAGTGTTGCAATAGGCTAAACAGCAAGTTCCAGAGGCATGATTGAGAGTTTCGGTGCTGGAGGCCTAGATCTAGGCCTGTGTGGATCGATAAACACCAGAGGAAGAGGAATTGAACTACAACTGAACTAAGCAGTATATTTTCTGACATACTGTTATTGATGCAGGGCCCAGTTTGGGTTTTTACTTCTCCACCAGTATTTGAATGTTTGGTTTGTTAAATGTGATACGCCATGTGTAATGTCATTTTTTATAGCTTACTTCGCTACTTGAGTCATCTCTCTCAGCACCACTTTCCACAGACCTAGCCACGCCCCCTGTCATTCAAGGAGCGCATGTGATGTTCCTCAACCACGAGAGACTTGCGTTCGTTCAGTCTGCATGGTCAATTCAGCACATGCAACAGTTTTGATAACAATGTTGTTTTCACTTTGCTTCTTAATATAAATCCACTAGCATTCTATAATGACAGTATTAGTTTGTTTTTTACTTAAGCAAACAGCTAGTTTGTCTTTTCTTAGCAAGTTGCCCTAAATCTTGTGATATGCTAATAGATAGCTAGCTAATACATGTAATGAGTAAGAGCAAACATAGCTAGCTAATACAGCCTGATAATACCAGCGATAGTGTAGACCTAAATCAGCATGCTGTTTGTGCAAAAGTATCTTCTAAATCAAAGAGGAATATGCAAAGCAAGAAAACGTTAGCTACTTGAAGCTAAGAGAAAACATGCAATGCAGCTAAAGCTTACAGAGTCCCCTAGGAAACACTTTTCAACACTTTAGTTCCTATCCTGTCACAATAACTCCTCCCTGGCATTTTAATTAGTTGTCATCTAAAACTGTATTCAAAGTGCCCACTATTATAACTATAGAATTAGAATAGTCATTATATTTCCACGATTCCAACAGTTTTTTCCTCTAATTCGCAAGTCAAATCGCAACATTTGGTTAAAAATAAGTGCGAGATTATTTGCCCATATCGTGCAGCTCTACGTGGCATTGGGGAAATTCTCTCAATTGAGCAGTGGTGTAAAGCACTTAAGTAGTATTTGAAAGTATTTTTACTTAAGTCATTTTATTTTTTATTTTTACAACTTATACTTTACTACATTCCTGAAGAAAATATTGTACTTTTTACTCCATACTTTTCCCCTGGTACCTAAAGTACTCATTAAATTTGGAATGCTTAGCAGCACAGGAAAATGGCTAAATTCACACACTTTACCAGGGATGTTCTCTTGACATCTACTGCCTCTGATCTGGAGGACTCACTAAACACAAATGCTTTGTTTGTAAATTATGTCTGAGTGGTGTAATGTGCCCCTGGCTATCCTTATGTAAAAAAATAAAAAATAATTATGACATCTGGTTTGCTAAATATAAGGAATTTGAAATGATTTATAGTTTCACTTTTGATACTTAAGTACATTGTATAAATTACATTTACTTTTGATATTTAAGTATATTTTAAAACAAAATCATTTTAGACTCTTACTCAAGTAGTATTTTACTGGGTGACTCACTTTTACGTGAGTCATTTTCTATAGCTTATCTTTACTCAAGTATGACAATTGGGTGCAGGAACTTCAGAAATTATAAAAGTGCTGACATTTGTTTTGTTGAAGTTGAATTGAACAGTATAAAACAATCAGACTGGAGAAAGACTAATTGAAATCACTTAGAATGTATTTGTTGCCACCCTAGGATCACTAACGACTCAAAGCAAATGTAGACCTTTCATTATTCAAAAACGAAAAATACCGTCATACCGTTCAATGTTTTTTTTAAATACAATGAGATAATATTTGGGCCATATCTCCCAGCCCTAATCTGAACTATCAACATCTAAAAATAAAATGGAAACGGGGACAAAATCCCATTACCTGATGACTACAGTCCTTGATACTGTAGTCGTGTCTACTTTTCAGATATAAATTCAGAAAGAAAGAAAGGCAGACTAGTGTTGGCGTGTTAAATTAAATATATGGCAGGTGACAAAAGCAAAACAGGGAAGCCCTTCTCGGGAGGCGCGCGCGGAGGAGCACTAATGAGCATGACAGTACATGCCCTTTGCTCTAAATCAAAACTCGAGTATCACTTTGGTCTGGGTCTTTATGACCACAGGCACATTCCGCCGTGGTCAGAGATCTCTCTACTCTAGCTCACACCTCGTCAGCTGCTCGGAAGAGTAATGTCATGCAATCCCTCGTTTACGAATACTGTTGGCATGTTAAAATTAAGATCACAGAACTGCCAACATACTGCCAGTTATTGACCATTATTATTATTCTTAGCCCCACGAACAGGTTATTAATGTACTCAGTGTAGCAGCTCATTTTTTGATCCATTCCTGGGCTTGTTGCGCCAGTAGGATATTGGAGGCTGCAATGCATGAACCAGCCATATGTTTTGACTCATATGAAGGTGTGACGGTTAAACCAGGTGCTGGTCTGTAATCAAAACATTATATTATGAGACCACAATAAATGGAATTGTTTTATTGTACGACTATTAACCTATGTGAAAACGACAAAGCCTTTACTCATGGCTGTGGGTAACCCGCCACCATATGCTAATAGCCTATTATAAATCAATTGACCCAATGCACCTCGACCGAAAAGAGGGAGGAATGTATGACATAATATAAACTATGGAAATGCAGTCCTAATTGCTCAATGTCAAGCCACGAAACTTACCTTGGTAACCACATTCTGAATGAGTCCGGTATGCAGCTCAAACGTCCACTCTTTGCACATACAATGTTGCAGATGCCTAGCCGTATCATTGTGGGTGCCATTGGTATAAACGTACGCCGCTGTTCGCGGAAAACTATTATTTGCCCCATGAAATAAATGACTTCTGGTCAAATTAGTCGTGTTTGCCATAGGCGGAACACATGTGTTGTTCGGTTGGGCAAGAAGGAATTCATCAGAGTACTGGCTGAATCCAATAAATAACGCCGGAATCCATGTCAGCACGATAAGCTGTCTCTGGTATTTCCCAAATCCCCCAAGAAAAGGCAAGACACAACTGTCAATGCGTGTGAGCAATCCCGGCGACTCGGTTTCGGGGGACACGAAGCCGTTCTCCGATTGATGATCCTCGGTATCGAGCTGTACCACGGCCATCCCGGTTTCGCTCATGGATGCGTCTGTAGTGCAGCCGAGTTGGCAATGCTGCCGGGAGACTCCACACTGCGTCAATAACCCCGCTCTTGTGGTGACTGCGGTGCGTAGGCAATCACTGAAATTGAAGCAAGACGCACTTCTTCATGACCAGGAAGCTGCTCACTCCCTGTGATCCTGTTTAGGTGGACTCCCCGCACTATTGTCACTGAAGGAAAAGCGCTTATTTGGCTGACAGCAAGCAGGTTGAAATGCAGGCTGGCAAATGTCCTACATTAGAACAGACAAGCGCGACAACATGCGGCGAGTGAAGTTTTTAATCACCAATATTTCCCATCTGCTGGATACATCTAATTTGCATATAATTTCATCAACCTATCTGTGTGAGCTGTGCCGGAAGAAGTAGTAAAACCAAGGAAGGGAATGCAACCTTGTCCCTTACACAGTTGCACGTACAGGTAACACACCCGCCCAAATACAGTCCTTTAGAGTAGCCTATAGCGTTTCGAGTTAAATAGTCACATGTACAAGGTTGCAGATGTAATTACAGAGTACAATACACTCATTGAGCTCTGACTTCTTGTAAACACAAGCCTATTCCCTCTTTCCTGTCAAGTCATCCGCTATATCGAAAGTTGAGGCTTTTTTAATCATTTACACAGCGGTGGAGTACTACGGATTCTGTTTGCAGAATAAGATAGGCAGGACTTTGAGCAGCCCTCTACCCTTGTCCGTCGCATACACCTACAAGGTGCATAATAATATACTAGTGGTGGGTCGTTTGCGAAGAACGTCGCTTTTTTTAACAGCTCATTTTGTTGAACGTCCCCATTGTAATGTGTGTAGGAGACGTTTAGTAGGCCATACGCCTGCCCTTTATAGTTCTGTGACAATAGGACTGTGATAGTGGAGGGAAAGGAGAAGAGAGAATGCAATTGAGAGTTGAGAAGAAAAAATGTAGGGGTGGAGACCTACACACACGCACACACACACACACACACACACACACACACACACACACACACACACACACACACACACACACACACACACACACACACACACACACACACACACACACATTCAGGGGGTATTTTATTATTACCACAGATATACAGAGAGAGTGATTAATATCACCTGTGCAATACAGTCAGTCAACCACATTATTTTATGATCTTATCACATTATTATTTAAGTAATGATTAACTGTAACTCTCAGCTACACTGTCTTGTGTGGTCAGATAAAATAATGTAAACTATGAGGAAATTACTTAATTGAAATCAACACAACAAAATCAATATGAAGTATAGTACCAGTCAAAAGTTTGGACACACCTACTCAATCCAAGGTTTTTCTTTATTTTTACTATTTTCTACATTGTAGAATAATAGGGAAGACATCAAAACAATGAAATAACAGCTTTGCACACTCTTGGCATTTTCTCAACCAGCTTCACGAGGTAGTCACATGTAATGCATTTCAACTAACAGGTGTGCCTTGTTAAAAAATAATTTGTGGAATTTCATTCCGTCTTAATGTGTTTGAGCCAATCAGTAGTGTTGTGACAAGGTAGGGATGGTATAAAGAAGATAACTCTATTTGGTAAAAGACAAGGCAAGAACAGCTCAAATAAGCACAGAAAACAGTACATTATTACTTTAATACATGAAGGTCAGTCAATCCGGAAATCCAGGCCTTCATGGTCGAATTGCTACAAAGAAACCACTACTAAAGGACACCAATAAGTACAAGTTACTTGCTTGGGCCGAGAAACACAAGCAATGGACATTAGACCAGTGGAAATCTGTCCTTTGGTCTGATGAGTCCAAATTTAAGATTTTTGGTTACAACCACGGTGTCTTTGTGAGATGCAGAGTAGATGAGTGGATGATCTCCACATGTGTGGTTCACACAGTGAAGCATGGAGGAAGAGGTTTGATGGTGTGGGGGTGTTTTGCTGGTGACACTGTGATTTATTAAGAATTCATGGCACGCTTAACCAGCTTGGCTACAACAGCATTCTGCAGCGATACGCCATCCCATCTGGTTTGGGCTTAGTGGGACTATCATTTGTTTTTCAACAGGCCAATGACCCAACACACCTTCAGGCTGTGTAAGGACTATATAACCAAGAAGGAGAGTGATGGAGTGCTGCACCAGATGACCTGGCCTCCAAAATCATCCAACCTCCACCCAATTGAGATAGTTCGGGATGGCCTCCTGTATGGCCTCCCGGGTGTCTAAGACACTGCATCGCAGTGCTAGCTGTGCCACCAGAGATTCTGGTAGCCGGCCGTGACCGGGAGGCCCATGGGGCGGCACACAATTGGCCCAGAATCGTCCGGGTTGGGGAGGGTTTGTCCAGCAGCAATATCCTTGTCTCATTGCGCACTAGCTACTCCTGTGTCGGGCCGGGCGCAGTGCACGCTGACCAGGTCGTCAGGTGTACGGTGTTTCCTCCAACACATTGGTGTGGCTGGCTTCTGGCTTGGTTGGGTTGTGTTTCGGAGGATGCATGGCTCTCGATCTTCGCCTCTCCCGAGTCTGTAGTTGCAGCGATGAGACGAGACGTTAACTACTACCAATTGGATACCACGAAAAAGGGGTGGGAAAAAAACAATGTATTTGGGATGAGTTGGACTGCAGAGTGAAGGAAAACCAGCCAAGAGTGTGCAAAGCTGTCATCAAGGCAACGGGTGGCTGCTTTGAAGAATATCAAATCTATTTGAATTTGTTTAACCCTTTTTTGGTTACTACATGATTATATATGTGTTATTTCATAGTTTTGATGTCTTCACTATTATTCTACAATGTAGAAAATAGTAAAAATAAAGAAAAACCTTTGAATGTGTAGGTGTGTCCAAACTTTTGACTGGTATATATTTGATTTAACGTTTCACCCGTTTCACCCCTTCCTCTTTTCTTTCTATCTAGTGGCAATGCCACCCTCTGCTGGTTACAGTGTGTCACTACAGCATTGCCATTTTTAGTTTTCACAAAAAAGTGTGAACAGTCATTCTGAAGGACGTAGGCCTTGACATAGGCCTTGGATTGTCGGTAGAGGTTTTGTTGGTATTGGAACTGTCCCCAAAATGTGATGTTTTTCAATTATTATTTTGGTACCACTTTAATTTACAGTACAGAAATTACAAGGTATTTATTTTGAATGTAGATAGTAAATGGAAATTAGTCAAATGACACATAACTCAGTTACTTATTTCCTTGTTTGCCATTTCAATAAGCACCACTAGCATAGGCTCCATTTGGTAACAGTCAGCCCCAACCAAAGATGCAACTCTCTGACTGTTTCCGAGCTCCTCTCCGCTACTGTAGAATACAGACCTACTGTAGTCTTAACAGACCATGGAGCAGCTCCAGCTTGTTACCATTGTCTTAACTGACACACTGCTGACCTGCACTGCTAAACCTGAATAACAACTCTTGTCCACCTTGATGTGGGAATTATACAGCTCTTAGCAAAGATCAAAGACATATATCTACAAATGTAACTGTCAATGTAGCATTTGACTGTTCAAGGTACTATTCTTATGCTCAATGTGGCTTAGGGCATAGTTGTTATGAAAAGATATTGTGTAAAAAATAAATGTATTGTCATATGCATTGTTTTACAGGGTCAGCCATAGTAGTACAGCACCCCTAGAGCAAATTGCTTTGCTCAAGGGCACATCAACAGATTTTTCACCTTTTGACTAATTAACTTGTGTATTTGAACGAGCACCCTTTTGGTTACTGGCCCAACGATCTAACCGCTATGCTACCTTTATTGTGTCTGCACCAAGTCTCGAACCAACAGGACCATGAACAGCTTCTACCCCCAAGCCATAAGACTGCTAAATAGCGAAGCAAATGGCTACCTGGACTACCTGCATTGACCCTTTATTGGACTCGTTTGCACGGACTCTATGCATACACACACTGGACATACTTACACTAACACCCCAACACACACATGCACATCCCAACACACACAAACAATTATTTGCACTAACTCTTCTGCACTGACTCTATGCACACACACCCACTGACTCAGACATACTTACAATGACACCCCAACACACTTACACTTACACACCACAGAAACGCTGCTGCTACTGTGTATTACCTATCATGTTGCCTAGTAACTTTACCCTTACCTGTATGTACATAGCTACCTCAATTACCTCGTACCCCTGCACATCGACTCAGTACTGGTAGTCCCTGTATACATGTTACATTTTCTCGTTATTGTTATTCGTTATTTACTGTGTATTTATTCCTTGTGTCACTATTTCTATTTATAAAAAATACATGTATCTTTCTCTCTGCATTGTTGGTCTACACCTGTTGTTTACGAAGTATGTGACACATAACGTTTGATTTGATTTACAAAAATACAATTATTCCCATCCTAGTTGAACAGAGTTAACAGTAATGTTTCAGGGAAACTTTTTATAATTGCGCAATATCACTAATATGCTCACAAACCTTTCCCACAAAACCTGGTCCTGTCAATGTAGCCTGTTTACAACCCACTGGGTACAGACGCCAGTTCAAAGTCTAGTTTTGATTTACATTTTGTTGAGTTGTCAAAACATACAAAATTCCCTTACGTAGATGACTTTGCAAATCCAATTCGTTTTCTACGTTCATTCAACATCATCATGGAAACAATATTGATTCAACCAGTTTTTGCCCACTTTGTTGAGTGTCTGCCAATAAAACCTGACCTGTCCTCACACCACAACACTATCTGTGGGCACGTTCGAATGGGTCACTTTTGTGAACCGCTTACAAAGCGTGTTGCATTATGGTTATAAAAATTGTACGACTTGCCTGACATGTCGACTGCATGAACTGATCAAAGGTCATGCCGTTTTTGATGATGTCACCTTCATGTCGCTGCAGTTGCTTCTCACCATGTGAGAATGTGGCCAAATACGTGACTGAAACAGGAACCAAATTTTGGATGTTTCTAAAGCTACAAGGGATAGCTTTAACAAATGAAAAGTGGTATTTGAGACCAGTCTAACCAATACATTTTTTCACACGTTATGTTTTCAGTTTGTGAGTATGTGATATGGGGGTATAGAAACATTTATTTTGACCTTTAGAAATACTTTTATAAAGAATACAATCTATGTTGACACTGCCATGATGATATAAGCCTTGCTGTTGGAAATCCACAACGATGTCGTCCACAGTCGGTTGCTTTCGCCTTACCACTCAAACAAGCCCTGTCTCACCATACTGTTTGTTATTGTTCAAACCTGCTTCTTTGTCACCATGGCAACAATCTCAGGTGTGGCGGGAAGCCAAACCGAATGTGCATTTGACCTGCGTGTGTTTGTGTGTGTGCGTAAATGTGTGTAGGTGTGTGTGTCGGAAACTGTCAACACTCACTAGGCTGGTGATTAATGCTTGGCTGGAAAGCACTGGTGGTTTGCCTCAGGTTTAAACAGTGCTGTCAATTGTAACTTTGCTGTGTAGAACACTCTCTCTCTTGCTCGCACACAGACACGCGCGCACACACACACATACACACAAATGTTAAGGATCTTATATCCTTGTGGGGACCTAAAATACATTTCCATTCAAAATCCTATTTTCCCTAACATTAACCCTAAACCTAGCCCTAACCCAAACCCTTACCATAACCTTAACCCAAACCCTAACCACTAACCCCTTACCCTAATTGTAACCCTAATTGTAACCCTAAACCCAACCCCTCATGGGAATGTGGGAAATGTCCCCACGAGGGAGAATTTTCCTTGTTTCACTATCACTGTGTGGACTTTGGGGATTTTAGGTCCCACCCCCCCCCACACACACACACATATTTCCCCCTTTACTGTATAATGATCAAAGCTTTGTGAGCACACCATCATTGCTCCATGTCAATCATACTGTTTAAAATTATCCAAAACTGTCAGTTGCTATAGGATAAACAGTTCATACCAGACTCATAGTTTTCCCACAGAAGAAGCTGCAAGAAAATCACCTTTCAAACGAATGAGTAATTATTTAGTTCTTCCCTGTCTGCCTTTAGGTCATAGAGTGTGAGTTGAGGTGTTTATGTGACATTGTTAAACTGGATTTCCCATCCTAGCTGTCTGCTGAGTTATACTAGCAGTGCCACACCCTGCTACTGTAGCTGTGCCAGGCAAGACTCCAAGACAATGCAGACTGTACAGTGGCTTGCGAAAGTATTCACCCCCCTTGGCATTTTTCATATTTTGTTGCCTTACAACCTGGAATTAAAATGTATTTTGGGGGGGTTGTATCATTTGATTTACACAACATGCCTACCACTTTGAACATGTAAAATATTTTTGGTCGTGAAACAAACAAGAAATAAGACCCCAAAAAAACTTGAGTGTGCAAAACTATTCACCCCCCAAAGTTAATACTTTGTAGAGCCACCTTTTGCAGCAATTACAGCTGCAAGTCTCTTGGGGTATGTCTCTATAAGCTTGGCACATCTAGCTACTGGGATTTTTGCCCATCCTTCCAGGAAAAACTGCTCCAGCTCCTTCAAGTTGAATGGGTTCTGCTGGTGTACAGCAATATTTAAGTCATATCACACATTCTCAATTGAATTGAGGTCTGGGCTTTGACTAGGCCATTCCAAGACATTTAAATCTTTCCCCTTAAACCACTCAAGTGTTGCTTTAGCAGTATGCTTAGGGTCATTGTCCTGCTGGAAAGTGAACCTCCGTCCCAGTCTCAAATCTCTGAAAGACAGGTTTCTCTCAAGAATTTTCCTGTATTTAGTGCCTCATTCCTTCAATTCTGACCAGTTTCCCATCCCTGTCGATTAAAAGAAATCATACACCACAGCATGATGCTGCCACCATCCTGCTTCACTGTGGGGATGGTATTCTTGGGGTGATGAGAGGTGTTGGGTTTGCGCCAGACATAGCGTTTCCCTTGATGGCCAAAAAGCTACATTTTAGTCTCATTTGACCAGAGTGCCTTCTTCCATATGTTTGGAGAGCCTCCGACATGCCTTTTGGCAAACACCAAATATGTTTGCTTATTTTTTTCTTTAAGCAATGACTTTTTTTCTGGCCACTCTTCCGTAAAGCCTAGCTCTGTGGAGTGTACTGTTTAAGGTGGTCCTATGGACACATACTCATATCTCCGCTGTGGAACTTTGCAGCTCCTTCAGGATTATCTTTGATCTCTTTGTTGCCTCTCTGATTAATGCCCTCCTTGCCTGGTCCGTGAGTTTTGGTGGGTGGCCCTCTCTTAGCAGGTTTGTTGTGGTGCCATATTCTTTCAATTTCTTCATAATGGATTTAATGGTACTCTGTGGGATGTTCAAAGTTTCTGATATTTTTTTATAACCCAACCCTGATCTGTACTTCTCCACAACTTTGTCCCTGACTTGTTTGGTCTTCATAGTGCCACTTGCTTGGTGGTGCCCTTGTCACGCCCTGACCTAAGTTATCTTTGTTTTCTTTATTATTTTGGTTAGGTCAGGGTGGGACGAGGGTGGTATGTGTGTTTTTGTCTTGTCTAGGGTTTTTTTTGTATATCTATGGGGATTTGGTATGTCTAGGTATATGTAGGTCTATGGTGGCCTGAATTGGTTCCCAATCAGAGACAGCTGTATATCGTTGTCTCTGATTGGGCATCCTATTTAGGTTGCCATTTTCCATTTTGGTTTTGTGGGTTATTGTCTATGTGTAGTTGTATGTCAGCAATAGTTTTGTATAGCGTCACGGTTGTTTTGTTAGTTTGTTTAATTGTTCTTCGTTAAATAAAAGAAGAATGTATTCCAATCACGCTGCGCCTTGGTCTCCTTGTTATGACAAATGTGACAGCTCCTTGCTTAGTGGTGTTGCAGACTCTGGGGCCTATCAGGACAGGTGTATATGTACACTGAGACCACGTGACAGATCATGTGACACTTAGATTGCACACATTATGAGACTTCTGAAGGTAATTGGTTGCACCATTTAGGGGCTTCATAGCAAAGGGGGTTTATACATATGCACTCACCACATTTCAGTTTTTTTTTTTTTACATTTTTGAAACAAGTTATTTTTTCTTTTCACTTCACTTATGTCCATGACATGAAATTCAAATAAAAATCATTTAAATTACATGTTGTAATGCAATAAAGAGGTAAAACGCAGAGGGGGTGATACTTTTGCAAGGCACTGTATGAGATTTACATACATAGTATCACTTTGATGTGTCCAGGCGCATCACTGAATTCAAAGTCCAACTGAGAGGTGCAGATTAACACATTTATTATTACTCAGAAGGCTTTATTGCCATGTGTCTACTCTGTTATACAGAGTTCATGTGAGAGCAATGTACACGTGTTGAATTAGTTTATCTTTCTCTCACACATGCATGTGCACACACACACACACAAAGATAAATCAGATGTGTATCTTGCTAGAGCGTTGGTGATATTGGTGTGTAAGGCAGAAGAGAGATCTACTAACCAATCCAATCCCCAAGCTATAATGGTATAAGGTTATTAAATCAAATCCAATTTCACCTGTCACATGCACATGGTTAGCATATGTTATTGCAGGTGTAGAGAAATTATTTGTGTTTCTAGCTCCAACAATGCAGTAATATCTGACAATACGCACAACCTAAAAGTAAAATAATGGAATTAAGGAATATATACATATTAGGAAAGCAATGTCAGAGAGGCATAGACTAAAATACAGTTGAATATAATACAGTATATACAGTGCACATATGAGATGAGTAAAGTAAAAAAAATGTGTAAACATTATTAAAGTGACTAGTGTTCCATTATTAAGTGGCCAGTGATTTCAAGTCTATGTATATGGGGCTGCCTAGTGATGGCTATTTAACAGTCTGATGTCCTTGAGATAGAAGCTGTTTTTCAGTCTCTCATCCAGCTTTGATGCACCTGTACTGACCTTGCCTTCTGGATGATAGTTTGCCCCCGGTGATGCGTTGGGAAGACCGCACCACCCTCTGGAGAGCCCTGCGGTTGGGGGTGGTGCAGTTGCCATACCAGGGTGCGATACAGCCAGAGAGGATGCTCTCAATTGTGCAAGTTTGTAAAAGTAATCTGTAACGGTTTGTGAGGGTTTTAGGTGCCAAGACAAATTTCTTTAGTCTCCTGAGGTTGAAGAGGCGCTGTTGCACCTTCTAACCACACTGTCTGTGTGGGTGGACCATTTAGATCGTCAGTGATGTGTACGCCAAGGAACTTGAAGCTTTCCACATGCTCCATTGTGGTCTCGTTGATGTGGATAGATGCATGCTCCCTCTGCTGTTTCCTGAAGTCCACGATCAGCTCCTTTGTTTTGTCTACGTTGAATGAGAGGTTATTTTCCTTGCACCACACTCCCAGGGCCCTCACCTCTTTTCTGTAGGCTGTCTCATCATTGTTGGTAGTCAGGCCTACTACTGTTGTGTCGTCTGCAAATTTGATGAATGAGTTGGGGGCCTGCTTGGCCACGCAGTCATGAGTGAACAGGAGGGGGCTGAGCACGCACCCTTCTGGGGCCCCTGTATTGAGGATCAGCGCATTGGAGGTGTTGTTTCCTACCTTCACCACCTGGGGGCAGCCCGTCAGGAAGTCCAGGACCCAGTTGCACAGGGCGGGGTTCAACCATTTGTTTGCCTGCCATATCAGTTCTGTTATACTCACAGACATTATTTTAACAATTTTAGAAACTTCAGAGTGTTTTTATCCAACGCTACCAGTAACAGGCAGTTTACTTTGTTTACGTCATTCGTCCGAACTTCCGAACACTGCCCCCTAGCCCTAAGAGTTTTAAGGTAGAGGGGATATAATCCTTAACTAGCCTCTCAAAACATTTAATGATGACATAAGTGAGTGCTACAGGGCAATAGTCATTTAGTTCCGTTACCTTTGATTTATTGGGACATGGGTGATTTATTGGAAAAAAGACTACAGTATCATAGACATTCCAGATGTAATGTACATTATACACAGTGGTGATTTCAGCATGTAAATCTTTGTGGGGCAAACTCCCCCCAATTTTTGTAGATGCGTGCCAGCAAGGCACTGCACAACACAACACAACACTAAAGAATACATTATAAAGGTGGCAAACGATGGCCACAAACTATAAGGGCTTATATAAATCTGTCCCAACAGCAGTGGGACAGAGCCTTGTCTGGGAGCGAAACAGTTAATTCAGCGTCATTTACTACCTTTGAAAAAAACATAGCTGTTATGGCTGACTTGTTTTAACAAATGTGGTTTCTACTGACAATTGAGATGTACAAACTATAGCATAAGGGCACGAATAGCGGATGAGAGGCAATCCGTAATTTCGGTTAAGACATGAATGAGTGAGCTAGGACGGACAGAGTCAATATAACTAAACTCAGCAAAAAAGTACACTTTTTTTCAGGACCCTGTCTTTCAAAGATAATTGGTAAAAATCCAAATAATTTCACAGATCTTCATTGTAAAGGGATTAAACACAATTTCCTATGCTTGTTCAATGAACCATACAAAAATGTATGAACATGCACCTGTGGTAGGAGATTAAGGTCACAGTTATGAAAACTTAGGACACTAAAGAGGCCTTTCTACTGACTCTGATGAACACCAAAATAAAGATGCCAAGGCATGAGGACTGCAGATGTGTCTATGGAAACAAATTGCAATATCTATACCTAGAGACACCTAAGACAGCACTACATGGAGACAGGACGGACAGCTAATCGTCCTCACAGTGGCAGACTACATGTAACACCTGCACAGGATCGGAACATTCGAACATCACACCTGCGGAATAGGTACAGGATGGCAACAACAACCTCCGAGTTACACCAGGAATGCGCAATCCCTCAATCAGTGCTCAGACTGTCCGCAATAGGCTGAGAGAGGCTGGACTGAGGGCTTGTAGGCCTGTTGTAAGGCAGGTCCTCACCAGACATCACTGGCAACAACGCCACCTATGGGCACAAACCCACCACCGCTGGACCAGACAGAACTGGCAAATTGTGCTCTTCACTGACGAGTCGTGGTTTTGTCTCACCAGGGGTGATGGTCGGATTTGCATTTATCGTCGAAGGAATGAGCGTTGCACCGAGGCCTGTACTCTGGGGTGGGATCGATTTGGAGGTGGAGGGTCCAGCATGGTCTGGGGCGGTGTGTCACAGCATCATCGGATTTAGCTTGTTGTCATTGCAGGCAATCTCAAAGCTGTGCGTTACAGGGAAGACATTCTCCTCCCTCATGTGGTACCCTTCCTGCAGGCTCATCCTGACATGACCCTCCAGCATGAGAATGCCACCAGCCATACTGCTCGTTCTGTGTGTGA